>NC_056741.1:1677820490-1677855490 GCF_019279795.1 Protopterus annectens
CAGAAGAATGTAGAGCCCCTGAAATCACAGACACTCAGGTTAACACAGCCTCCTCCAAAGCCAAAATCACAGCATCAATAGGACTGGACAGTGTCCCATGCTGCGTCCTACATGAGCTCAAAAACGAACTAACCCCTCACCTAAACACACTGCCTCTCCACAGGCTACGTACCCAGAGAGTGGTGCACAGCAATGGTTATTCCGCTCCATAAAGGTGGAGCCACAACAGACCCCGGGAACTATCGCCCTATAAGCCTGGCTAGCTTGGTCTGATAGGCTATGGAGCGTATCACCATGGACGTCATTATCAGAGACATTGGGAACCTCCAAACACTGGACCCTACCCAGTTCGGCTTTGCTAAGGGCAGATCATGCCTCCCAAACCTGGTGGACTTCTTTGAGACAGTTACCATGGCCATAGATGAGGGAAAGGTGGTACACACAGCCTACCTAGACTTCGCAAAGGCCTTTGACACCATTCCCCATTCTGGTACTATAGACAAGCTCACCAGCCTGAACATAAATCCCTATGTCACAAGATGGGTTGCCAACTGGCTCACACACAGAACCTGCATGGTGAGAGTTGCGAGAGTTAGGTCTGACTCTAAACCGGTAACAAGTGGTATTCCCCAGGGCTCAGTCCTAGAACCCCTCCTGTTCAGCATATACTTCTCATAGGTACAGGTAAGCACAGGAGGACTATGACTGACCAAGTTCACAGATGACTGCAAACTAGAGGCTATAATTGACTCTCCAGCTGACACAGACATCCTCCAAAAGATGGATACCTGGTGTCAAAATCATGGCCTCAAGCTAAATGCCAAAAAGTGCATAGTCATCCCCTTTGGAAAAAACAAAGTACCCACAAACTACCACACAGTGGTAGTCCCCTAAATACGGTAAACGTAATAAGGGATCTGGGGACCCAAGTAGATAGTAATATCTCCTTTGATAATCACATTGCCAAAGTGGTTAGAAAATCCTTCTATGTGGACCACCTAATCACAAAAGGGTTTGCATCTAGATCAAAAGAAGTCATTGTGCCCCTCTACTCATTACTCATCAGACCCATCATAGAGTACAATGCCCCATTTGGGATGTACCTTAAAAGACACCCGCAACAGCTGGAAAGATCACAGAAGTACCTCACCAAGAGGATCACTGGCCTCAAACAAGTGCCCTTTGCAGCTCAACTGAAGAAACTCCAGCTGTACTCGGTTGCATACCGCCTACTTAGAGGTGATCTCTGCCTGACATACAAGGCCATGTCCAACCCAGAATTGATGGAAATGCTCCACCTAAAGAAAACCTTATCCCCTCCAGCCACACACTCTAGGGATCTAAACCTCACCACAACAATAAATAGGATGTGCTGGTGGGATAGAATTCTGTCCCAGAGACTTCCCCTGCTTTGGAACAAGATTCCAATCTACATTAGGCAGAGCTCCTTGCTAACACTCTTCAAGAGAAACCTTGACAAGTGGATGGGAAATAGAAAGTTTACCCCGGGGATCACTTCAGTGGCTCTGCTAGACAGAGGCACAGGGAACTAATCTAAGGAGGCAGCAAAAGCCAACACATTCTGGTTAGGCTTATAAATGCCTTCGGGCAGCAAGCCTAGTACCTACCTATGAACTACTGAACAGTCTTTAAGAAAGCATCAACAATCACGTTGCTTGTTGAAGTAGACTGCCTTCTTCACTTATCAGAAGTTAAAATTATGAAATAGTTTAATTAAAATAGTTTATTCAATGCAGTTTTGGCATGTCATTGTGTAAAAGGTAGATGAGGAAAGAAATGATTTTATGGAGGAATTCAAACACTATGAATGAGGTGGGGATTACAAGCCAAAATGAGGTCACAATAATGGTCTGTATTCTTGCAGTTAAGAACTTTAAAAAAATCGTAACACTGGATGTAGCTGAGGTCATAGAAGCTACTCAGACTAAGCTGGGAACATGAACTAAGTGTTCAATGGATATATGAAAGGTTTATGAGTGATCAAAACTCATGAGTCAAAGTACCTGCATGACCAGTGGGAAATCACCGATACAACCAAACAGCAAACAGGAGAGATTCATGCTCAGGTAGACAAGAAGATAGCACAGCTAAAGCAGCTGGGGCATCACTTGATTGAAATGGAAGATAATGTAAGAAAACAAAACTTAAGACTTTATGGTATTTTTGGAAGGAGAACAAACATATATTTGATGGAATATGTGAAAAACAAGATGACAGAATGGAGAGGCTTTGCAAAATACTCCTTGGGAATAGTACAGCTGAAATGCTTGCCACGACCAGATTCAAAAGTTAAATATGTGAAACAAAGACCAAGGCCACTTTTAATAGAATTTCTGACTTGTTATGTAAAAGAACAAATACTGTGAAGTTGTTGCTACACAGTAGAAAATTATATGTGATGGGGAGACCTGTATTTGTAAAGCATGCCTATCTCGAGTTAAAAAAATTAAACATTTGCATTTTTGTGGATGAGATACAAATAACCTAACTACAAGTGGAACAAAAAGTTTTGAACTAAAAGATGTTTATACCACAGAGGAAAAAAATGAGAATGAATAGGACAAATCATCACATTTAAAGACCAAGTTTAAAAATTCAAAACAACCTTTTGTTTTTGAATAAAAAATATATATATAAAGGATTTCCATCCATCACAATGACGCATACAAATATTTTTTATACAAAAACAAAAGGTAGTTTTCCACCTATTTAAAAATAAAACCCTTTTTAAAAATTGCTTCCTAACACAGAAGACAAAAATGTGTTTCGGGCATGAATATTCATAAATGGGAAGGTGGTACTTGCACCACTTTAGGTTATAGCTCTAATTATGCTGAATTAGTATAAGTAAGTAATTGCAAATTAGTTATGTAATTGCCAAACTGATAAATTAACAGTCTGGAAAAAATGGATTAGACAAGTGAAAGATATCAAAATGTTGCAAGTTTGAGTTTATTCATGCTAATTGTAATTTGTGATTTTTACATGTTCAGTAAAGTTTGCGAGAGTACTTTATTTTGTCTGCTGTGGAGCTCCCCTGTCAAATTCCACACTTAACCACTGTAGACTTTTGGTAAGACTCGGTAAATGCATTAAGAAAACCAGGACTTAGCTACTATTGCTCTGTTAAGGGTGTGTTGAATTTATATAAGTTGCCACACAATCTGTCAAGGTTTTTTTAGGGAATTTGTGAGGAAACATTTTTATGTACTAAAACAGACTTTCAGCTTTTCCCGGTTAGGGGTCGCCTCAGCGGATCACCAGTCCGCTATTGATTGGCAGTGGATTTTTACTGTGTCAAGTTGCCAGCCCGGCACCCAACCTTCACAGAAGGCACACACACTCATGCACCTACTTGCATGTCTTTAAAGTTCACTCAGCCGCAGGTAGGAAATGCAGACTCTGCACAGAAGGCGCTCCAGCTGAGAATCGAACCAGTGAACCTCTTGCTGTGAGGCGACATCGCCAACTGCTGCACCACCGTGGTTGTAAATATTTTTATGTACTAAAGGTACCAAACATACTAAACAATAATAAAATGATGTGTAGAATTATATATATCTTGATTTTTGGCTAGGGTGTCTTCCATATGGAGTTTGCATATTCTCCCTGCATTTGCATGGGTTTCCTCTGGTTTCCTCAGACAATCCAAAGACATGCGTCCGGAGCATTTCTCTCCAGACCTCTGGTGAAAATATGCTCTGTCCTAGTTAGACTTTCTCGGTCAACAAATGTTAAATAAATTAAAATAAATAAATATGGGTCTACTTCACATGACTGAAATCTCATTTGACTGAATTTCATTTGACCGAGACCATAATACCGAATTTTCAGAATACTGAAAACTCATTTGACTGAATCTCATTACACTGAATTGTAAGCCACAGACAAGATGTGGGTTTCCCTTCTTCTGTGACTTGTTTGTGATAAAAATTATTGTAACTTACAGTGCTGATTGTCAGAATACCGACAGTCATGTAGAAAGCAGTGTTTCTAAATGTGGGTATGTCGGTTTAAATTTTTATGGGAAATATCTCAAGTAATATGGCGGATATTTTATGCATTCCCAGCAGTACTGACAGCGTGTAGACTACTGTAAGGTAAGTAAAAGGTATGCTCATTTCCCCACTGTACTGCGATCCTGCAGTTAGTAATATATAGTTGGGGGGTGTGGGGGCATAGCCTCCTACCTAGTTTGGTTTTATATCGTCTGGTTTCTGTTAAGAGGGTACGCAAGTAGTTTTTAAATTCTGGAAAGAGTTACTCAGTGTTGTAAGAGTGCATGTCTATGGTTTACAAGTTAGCATTTTGAAATATAGCATTGTAAGGTTTCAGTATACTGATTTCAGTCAAGTGAGTTTTATTTTGACAAGTAGGTATTTTGGTCTCGGTCAAATGAAATTTCAGTCATGTGAAGTAGACCCTTATACATATATATCTTTGTATATGTTTAGTTACTTTAATCTCAATTCTGATTTGATTAGATTTAGTACACTCTTGCATCACTCCAGAGATTTAAACGGTAGATTCAAAACGCACATTTTTTTCAAAACACATTTTTTCATGCAGCTATTACCATAATGTTTTGGTATAATTCCCCCATTTAACATACTGGTGCATGCTCATGCACCCACCTGTACACTTTTATATACTACTAGTTTACTTCATCCACTGTTTTCTGTATATTTGTGTGTTTTTCTACTGGTATTCACTGTATAAACATTTTTTTTGGAGGGGATAAACATGAAAACTGTCATGACAATTTTTTTTCTCTCTCAGCTGCAAAGCACTGACATTTTTTTCCTGAGCTGTAAATAACTTAGATTTTATGCACACTAATACATATGGATGGATTCTTATGAGATATCACACAGATATATATTTACATTTATACTGTTCTAATTGGATAATGTTTATGGTTAAATGCCTATGGGTGTGTGTGTGTGCTTTTACTTGTATCTATCTAGTTAGCTCTTTTTACTTATCTACCCCCATGTATATGATTTTAGTTCTTGTCACATACCTGATAAAGACTTTATTTCATTAGGTTGCCAAAAGCAATTTTAGTTAAAATTCAGTTATTTTATAAGAATGCTATGCTTTTCTTAATACCTGATTTTGGAATGTGGGTTGCAAATAGATGGGAAATCTTTTCCTTAACTAGGATTTAGCTTGATCTACTCAGTATGTAGTGTGTAGGGTGGGTACTTGCTGTTCTTAAATTCACTTTTACGGCCCTGTTTATATTGTTTGCCTGGAACAGTCTGGTTTAAAATTAAACAATACATATATTTTGCACAAATACTTCTAAGTGTATAAAAGCTTATATGTTTAACATTGTAAAGTATTTCTGATTTTTAGTTACTGAGTATCGCTCGTCAGTGACAAATAAAAGCTTGTTGCTTTGGAACACCACCTGGGTTTCATGATTTTTGGAAATTATTGTGACTGAGCTAACTTTGCTCATCAACATAGTTTTAAGACTACTAGTTTTTCTATTTTTTACTCCTCCCAGCTTTCATACTGCCTTCTTTTATTACTTTGACTAATAAATTCTTAGTAAGAATCAGTATCAGATTTGTACAGCCTTTCCGCCCACAGCCAAATCTTATTGTGTGTGTCTTTTAGTCATACATTCTTTTCTTATCTTCACTGGGGCTATGCATTTCTGGTAATGTATCTGGTTGTCCTTCCTTCTCCCATATCTTCTAAAGCATTTTCAACTGAGGAAACCACATCATATGTTTAATCAGTCACTAGTGTTACTGGGTATAACACTATCTAAAAAGGGTATGCACTTTTATGTGTACTATGGGGTATTCTTTTGTTTCCAAATTCCATGTACACATATTACTTAAATTTTCTGTTAAATAGTTACTTTGTGCTTACACACACACACACACACACACACACACACACACACACACACACACACACACACACACACACACACTTGCAAACAGACTAACGCAATCAGTTTTTTGAGTCTACTAACCCTGGCATTTCTTTTTTTTTTTTGCAGCTTTACTGTCAGTAGATGAGCAGAATTTTGTTAACTGATATTTTCTAGAACCTTAAAAACAAGGTAACTTATATGGTAACCATTTTTTTTTGTTTGCAAGTAGAAGAACATGCTTAGGTGAAGGCTCATTATTAACCCTTAGGATATATGCCAGTAAATATTCTATTAAAAATAACTACTTGTTCAAAAGAATTAGGGTGACTCTTGAATACCAGTTTTCTTAAGTAGGTTGAAGCATTCTTTAAAATGTATCCACTGCCAGTTTTTCTACAGTGCTCTTTACATCATCTGCCTGAGGTTCTAGCCAGAGTTCTAAAACTGCAGTTAGCTATTTACAATCTTACTGGCCTGTCCATTCTGAATGATCAGTAGTGAAACCTTTGAGACAGTGCCTTGGGTAAACCCAAGCCCAGTACCGATTTTCCTGTATCAGTTTCAGTATCAGTAGTACTGTGCTACAATTCCATTTACTGTTCCATTGAGTTCCCACTTAAGTATAGTTTCCTAGCTCACTCAGTTTGGGGACAGTTTCTAGCCATATATTTCTCAAATACTACTAAACAGGCCTCCACATTCTCTTCTGCTCAGAGTCTCCTTAGGAATGAACTTAGTGTTGGACTCCAGACAGTTAAGTAACTAGAGTGGATGCATATTAATTGCTAAACCGGTGTTGGTCAGTAGTAACAGTTCCTTCTGGAACAGCTATTTGAAACTGTGTAGGTGTTGGTTAATGGTCACACGTCCTTCTTGAAGAATTAGTAAAGTGAATAATGGAAGGCGCAAAATTCACTGATAACCAAAACACAAGCACCTCAAACCCAGTAGATAGACACGCACAGTTTATTGAATTTCGGTATGAAATCAAATAATAACGCTTCCAGATATCACGTTTTCGTCAACAACTTCATCAGATAAAAATCCCTTTTGTATTCCACTCTTTTATACTGAACCAAATTATTAAACAATTAAGCTATGTCCAATGAAATCAAAGAAACAATTAAACAATAAAATCCACACATGAATTCCTTAATTCTCAAGCTTCAGAATAAACAAACAGTAAAATGCATTTTTGTAACAAGATAGAAAATACATATCCTCAGCGTATAAAATGGCAAAAGAGAGAAAATATAATAATTATATTCTGTTATCCAAATACTGGAGAGAGAAATTGCCATCCCTAGACGACAGTAAAATAGTAGAGGCGTTTAACTTAACATTAAAATCCGTATCACTTCAAAAACTGGTCTTTACTCAATTGATGATATTTAACAATGCATATTATACCCATCTTACACTTCATAAATTTGATTCAAAAAAGTCACCTACATGTCCACAGTGTACAGATCAGACAGCAGACCTGTTACACATGTTCTGGAGTTGCAAGTGCATTTATAAATTATGGAATTCTTTAAAATTACAACTACAAAAAATGGGTTACCAAAACTCAACACTCTCCTGGGAATTTCTGATTTTACATATTCCACCGGAGAATTTGGACAAAACAAAAAGATTGTAATTATGAATATTAGTTTACTAATGAAATTATATATAGCCACAAATTGGTTGAACCCAGCACAGGTGTCGTGGCAAAATTTCAGGCTGTTATCTATTACGCATATATTAGCACAAATTGTTAATTAGAAATAATAAGAAAAGTATAAACAGCATAAAAATTTGGGAACAAATTTTAATATTATTTTAGTAGCGGTTCCTATCCACTCTCCGTCAGGACATTCTGTATGTGTACCAACACATTCTTGGATTAGATAGAAAATGTAGAAATAATACAAATTATTGGCTTGAGTTGGTTTATAATTGTCTATTGTAGATGCTTTTATGTTTAATTTTTTGTGATTTTAATTTCCTGTACTTGGTTAAAATGATATTTATTCTTAATGTATTATAGGGAAATTCAAAATGGAACTAAAACATTGGAAGCAATATTGTACATAATGTAAATAGTGTGTGAAATGTATAATGGTTTGGCAAAACAATAAAAATGATTATTGAAAAAAAAAAAAAAAAAAAAAAAAAAAAAAATGCATTTTTGTGATATAACCTTTGTGTAAATACTTTAAAATTATAAAATCAATCAATATTTTAATATAACATTTCCAGATAAAACCTTTATGTATGTGTGTATGCCTGAAATAAATATACTGGTATAAACTTTCTGTTAGAAAAATTTTTTTAGAATGTGTTTCTAGTTCCCTCTACTGGCCATAATGTCACATTATCTCACTGCACTGTAAAAATTTAAACTGTCCTGGAAACTGTTCCCAATACTACAAAGTTAATAAATTTAAGAAAATGTTAAAATGAGTGTATATCTCTTAAATCCAACTGCAATGTTTAAAATAAATTATAACTTTGCTGATCTCAATTTCAGTACTGGTGCTAATAAAATCATGTCATTAAGTCCTGGGGATTTACTGGCTTCCAAAATTATCTGCCAGTATAGTTCTCTGTATTCCACTAAAGTTTCCCACATACCTCCCCTAGGATCAATGGCTACAACTTCCAATATAAAAAAACTGAAATTCCGATTGATTGCAAACAGAACTGTGTTTGTAAAGTGCATTATTTTCATTTTTGGTCCTAATGTCATAAAGGTGCTCGTAAATCCTTTGTTTTAGTTTTCTTTCACTCTTACCCACGTAAAATGATTCACATCCCTTACATAGGACCAAGTATATAATGCCCTTAGTGTTACAGTTTGCAAATGTGTTCAAAATTAGTCTCATTTTCCTTGCGTGTAGATAAACAGCATCCCCAATTATAAGATGTGAACAGTAGTTACAACTTCCACACTTAAATAATCCTTTTTTCTTTTTTGTATTTTTTCTCAAAGTTGTACCTATTTGCTCCTCTTTCTAAAAAATTCTTCATATTCAATCCTTTACGATAGGTGTACCTCAGGTCATGGTCAAAAATGTGTTTTAAATCAGACTTGGCGAAATTTTTCCATTCCTTGTCTATAATTTTTCTGGCCAACCCTGTCTGACCATCATATGTTATTGTTATCACTGAGCTGTAATTCTTTTAATTTTTCGCTGAGCTGTAATTCTCTTTTAATTTTTCATCGAGTTTGTGCTCATTAATCGTTTGTGGTTTCCCTAAAATAGGTGCAAACTTAGTGTCCCTTCTTTCTGTAACTTCATTACAAATTTGTTCAAATAAATTTTCCGGGTACCCTCTATTTAAAAACATCCCTTTCAAAACCTTACAATCTTTGTTATAAGTTTCATCATCAGAGGTCATTCTGCTTAAACGTACTAGTTGTCCTTTCAACACTCCTTTCTTTTGGTGAAGTGGATGAGAACTAGTAAAATGTAAATAGGAATTCGAGAAAGTCTCTTTTCTGAATATCCTTGACCTAAAACCCTCTTTTGCCTTGCTTATATTAACATCTGAGTAATTTAATTTGTGGTAATCAAATTTATATGTGAATTGCAGGAAACTATTGTACCATTAATATATTGGACAAATGCCCCAAAACCATCCTTGTTTCCTGTCCACAAAAAACAGAGATCGTCCAAGAATCTACCATAGAAGGTCCAGTAACTCGTATATAGGGAGTTTAAAACAAAATTGTTTTCCCAGTAAGCCATTATAATATTTGCATAGGTTGGAGTACAATGTGCCCCCCATAGCCACACCTCTGGACTGTTTAAAATATTCACCTTCAAAAAAAATATAATTATTTTTCAATATAACTTCCATTAATACCAAAACTGTTCTGAACTCGTGACTAATTTCTTTGAAACCAACCAGCATCTCCTCAAACCACAACAGGCCGACATCATGTGGTATACTCGTGAATAAATCCACCACATCCAATGTCCCAAAAGCCACCCTGTCAGAAAATAAAGTGTGGTTCAAGTTTCTTAAAAAATCCCAAGAATCTTTAAGGATGTTGACATTACTCAGAACAAGGTTCTTAACTTTTAAATATACGTATTTTGCCAGAGGTGCAGTCACAGATCCCTCAGCAGAAACTATAGCTCTCAAGGGTGGGTCATTTCTGTCTTTATGTACTTTTGGAATACCAAAAATTGAAGGTACTTTAGGTTTCTCAACATGCAAATATTTATAGGTGTCCAGGTCTATTAACCCTTCCATAAGAAGGTCATTTAATAACACATATATTTTCTTATACGCAATGTTGATTTCATTAATGGATGTTCTAGTATATTTGTCAGAGTTGTTTAAAATGTCCATCATTTTTCCTTCATATAAAATGTGATCCATCAGTACTACCCCCTCCACCCTTATCTGGTTTCATTACCCTAACATTCCTGTTTCTGCTAATATTTGTAAGTATCTCATGTTCTGCAAAAGTAAGGTTGGGATGTACTTCATGCCTTTTGAAGGAGGTCCTTAATTCATTTTCTACTGCCGTTTCAAAATTTCTTAATTGGGGATGCAGCGCCAGGTTAAATGTGCTCTTACGCACTAAACTTTTTTCTTTGTAGTCAGTAGTTTTTCCATTAAAAAATAGTTCTAGATTTTTCTTTCTAACAAAAAGTTTGACATCAACAAGTAGTTTAAAAATATCAGTTCTCTGCTTGGGTATAAACCCAAAACCTTTGGAAAATAACTCGAAAAACGTTTTGTTAACAACTACATCTGAGTAATTAAAAATGTTGAAGTCTTTGTATGTCCATCTAAAACCATCATTTTGTATACTGCTTGTTAATTCCATACCTGCTGTTTCCTTCCCCGAGGCCTCCATTCCCTCCCCTTGTAGTTTTTTGAATTGTAGTGTACAGGTTCCTTAGACATTAACCTTTCTGACCTTCGCAGAGGGGGGGAATTCAGCATTACCCAAGTCACTTTCCCTTTGAAATGGATCATCATTACTAATAGGTTCATAATTTTCTCTCTCCTGGTAATCCTTCCCTTTCCTCCCCCAAAACTTAGGTTTTGGGTAATGTGTTTTTGTTTTATACTCATACATATCCCTTTCTATTTTACCAATCTTTCTGTTCTGTACCTCTATACACTTAATTTCAATGTTTTTTAGTAGTTTGTAATATTTTCCTTTTTCTTCTTCCACTGTAAACAGTAAATCATTAATGATACCATTATTTATTCGCTCTACATTTGTAAACAACTTTTCCATTTCTTTCTCATTGTTCTTGATAATAGCTCTTATAATGTCAAAACCACACTTGTCAAATGCATCTAATAAATCACGATGAAATTCAGTGCCCTCGAATACATTATTAGGGTACTTACATACTCTTAAGCCCCTTAGGTACAATATTCAGATTTAAACAGTGTTTCAAATATGAATTGTCCATGTCTAACATTTTATATTTGTACAAGAAATAATCCAGGTCCTTTAACATATTACTATATGTTCCATTAATACTGGTATTTGCAAGTTTTTTACCAAATTCAAACTTTGCATTAAGAATGTCTATTAAATGTCTCTTGGTACCTGGTAAATCTCCCATACTATCCAGTCCTGTTTGCAAGCCAAGTTTGTTGGTGGTAGCTCTCAGTCGTTCATGAAAATGTCTTTCAGTGTCATTGGTACAAATAATCCGAGGAAAGCCGTCCAAACTGTCATTATGTGCTATATTACTTATTCGGTCTTCTCAACCCTCACTTTCATCATTAACGGTCATTCCTTCCTTCGAAGCAGAATGCCTAGCTTCTTCCTGGTTTCCGGGTATAGGAAGTGACGATAGCAGCGAAGCCATCGATTGGCTAACGGGTGTTAGAAGTCCCACAAGCTGCATCAGCTGCCCTATGAGCTTCCGAAGCTCACCAACCTCGGATCCTTTGCTTCCACTGTCCGTGATCTTGTCAGACTGGGAATCCATCAAAAATAAACTAGTAAACTGAATAATGGAAGGCGCAAAAGTCACTGATAACCAAAACACAAGCACCTCAAACCCAGTAGATAGACACTCACAGTTTATTGAATTTCAGTATGAAATCAAATAATAACGCTTCCAGATATCACGTTTTCATCTCCAACTTCATCAGATAAAAATCCCTTTTGTATTCCTCTCTTTTATACTGAACCAAAATATTAAACAATTAAGCTATGTCCAATGAAATCAAAGAAACAATTAAACAATAAAATCCACACGTAAATTCCTTAATCTGATGAAGCTGGAGACGAAAATGTGATATCTAGAAGCGTTATTATTTGATTTCATACCGGAATTCAATAAACTGTGCGTGTCTATCTACTGGGTTCGAGGTGCTTCTTGAAGAATTGCTTGAAGAGCTGTAATAGAGCTCAAAGATTCTAGTTTCACTATAACTCATCAGGTATCGTTTCAAAATACAGAGATTTTTATTTTCACACAAAATTCAGCACTAGAACTTCCTGTTAAAGCAATCCTCATCACTATGAGGATCTCTTGTCAGAGAGTCTGCATATTTTTTTTTCACAAATAGTTAAGAGCAGTCAAAATCAAGGTTCAGTTCTTTAGTCAACATGTATCACTAAGACGTAGCAGTTCACCAAGGAAGGTACAATTCCTTTCGAGAGGGAGGGTACCTCAGGCAGAGCTCTATGAGGAACTTTGACAACTCACAGTCTGTAAAAACGAGTTGCTTTCCTGCACACCAAAACTCACCAATGTAGCAATTTACAGTGTTTACAGCAATAATCCCAGTCCATAGAAACAAAGGAAAATACTTTTCTTGCAACAAATTATAGAAAACAGAAAAAAATCCTGTCAATTTACAACTTTCTTTCCAGAGTTCAGTTCGCAGTTGTAAAATTATTTCATACAGGATTTTAAAAGCAGACAGCATTATGTCAGCAGCATGTTCAACAAGCTTTAACACACACAGTTTCCTACACGTTTCCTACACTGCTTCCAGTACAATTTACCTTTCAGACCATCTCTGTACTTGAACATTCTTTTTGGAATATCTCAGCTCAGAGATCAATAAACTGTTTTATTCAACAGGCAATGACCAATACATATATCCAGACATACCTGTGTCTCATTGAGAAGGCTCCCTTTCTGGCTTGCCTGCCTACCTTGTATTTCTCTCTCATGATAAACCCTTTTGAGAGAGCAATCCTAGCAGGCATAACCCCCCATGCAAAGCAGTGCATCTTCCAAGCTCTGCAGTCACAGTGCCAACTTGTTTAATGTATTTTGATTTGCTGAAAATCAAAGGAGTTTCACATTAGACAAAGTACCAGCTGCTACTTCTACTGTCTTTAGTGGACAGTGCTTCATTAAAATATATTTAAGGTCTTGTGGGTTCTATACAGTCCAACTCAGAGTTACTTCAAAACATTACAGTGGAATTAGCCCATTCTGCTGGGCTCAGTGTCAGAGTAACAGCAAGGCCTAACTACTCCATGCACTTAAGCTTTTGCTCTAATAAATTTTGTCTCAGAGTTATAGGTACAACACATGATAAACATACCACTGACAAACCATGCAGTCATAAAGTACAGTTGTGTAAAATCTTACCAGAATGGTATATGTCCTGCTCTTCACTGTTGCAGTATTTATTACAACTAGGAATCCCTGCCTGAGGGCGGCCATGGTGGTGCAGTGGTTAGCATTGTCACCTCACATCAAGAGGTTCTCCGGTTCGATCCTCGCCTGGGGTGCCTTCTGTGCAGAGTCTGCATGTCCTCCCTGTGGTCACGTGGGTTTCCTCCCACATCCCAAAGACATACTGCAGGTGGACTGGACACTCTAAATTGGCCCTAGGTGTGAGTGTGTGTGTGTGTGTCTTCTGTGGAAGGTTGGGTGCCAGGCTGGCAACTTGACACTGTAAAAACTCCACTGCCAATCATGAGCGGACAGGTGATCCGCTGTGGCGACCCCTAACTGGGAAAAGCCGAAAGAAGAAGAAGAAGGATTTCCTGCCTGGGGCTGCCTGAAGTCTGGCCAGTATACCAAAGCCTTAGGTTGCACATTGTACACCACAAAAATGCTCCTCGCACAGCATAGAGCATAAAGGTGATGTCTCGACATATCATCCTCAGAAATAAAAGCCCCAGTAGGAACGCCATTCAAAGGAAAACCCTGAGGTAACCAATATATCCAGAAGAGAAATGGACCAGGGGGAGGAGAGAGGGAGTGAATACTACAACAGTGAAGAGAAGGGCATCTACAGTTATGGTAAGATTTTACACAACTGTACTATGTCTATCCATTTCACTGTTGCAGTATTCATGACAACAGGGAGAGTTTCAAAGCTCCGGAAGAGAGGAAGGAGGAAGGACCATCAGAGCTCTCTGGAAAGCCATACAGAATCCCCCTAGCAAAACCAGGTCTAGCTCTGGAAATTTCATCTAGCTTGTAGTGGTTGGTAAAAGTATGCAAAGATGTCCAGGTAGCTGCCTCAAGAATAGATTTAGTATCCAAACCCTTGAAAAAAGCACCAGAAGCCACAGCTTTAGTAGAATGAGTCTTTACAGAATAAGAAAGGCTCTTACCATGAAAAGAATAACTGAGAAAAAAAAACTCAGTCAGGCACACTGGTCACCAGGGAAGTCCAAAAATCCACAAACTACCAAGGTAAAAAACAAGTTCTTTAATGTTCCAATACACCACACAGATTTAGTGCTATCATTCCACAAGAGAACTTCATCAGAATAACCCATCACTAATTGATTAACAATTAAATAGTCAAACCACTTAACATAATAATACTCCATTGGTGAATACCTAATTGACTAACTTAAGGTACAACAGTGAATGCAGCAGTGAAAAAATACAGCAATGAAAATATTGTTGTTATACTGTGGTCAAGCTGACTATATAAGAATGCACACTTAAAAAAATGCACACTTAAAAAATGCACACATAAAAAAGTTTCAATAACCATAGAAAATGTACACATACTATAACATAGCCTTATTTTAAGGCTCTTTTCTTTAAGGCTGGTAGGATGGAATAGTGTTCATACTACCCAGGAGCTGAGCAAGCATCAAACTTTAGTTGCCACATTAACTCACAATACTCGAGGGCTGGTTTCCCAATCCCCCTCTCTCAAAACATTTTACCTGCTCCAACATCCAAAATTTAAAATAATAGTCCTCACATAAAGTATGTTTAAATAATACATTGGTTTCTCTTTTCCTAGAGAACACATAGAGATGTTCATAAATTCTTGGTCTCAAAGTTCTTTCAGTTTTGCCAATATAAAATGCAAAACACGAGGAACAGTAGGCAAGGTATACCACCCCTTTAGAATGACAATTAAAATACCCATTAGCCTTTAACAGCCCAATGGGACCCACCAAATACAGTTGATCCATATTGACTACATAGGGGCATTGGGGGCACCTTCCACATTTGTGTGCCTATCTTTACTCTGGAAGTTGAATCACCTTTACGACTTTCAAAAATATTCTTAAAATTCCAACCCCTTCTCAAACTAAACCTCAGTTTCCAAGAGAACACATGAAGACTATTAGGCATACTAGCAAAAATGAACCAATAAGTCTGTATCATATTTTTAATGAGATGGGTATCTCGATGAAAATCCATCACGAAATATGTGTCATTACAAGGGGGTGCATCAGTCCACCTCCCATCCATCTGTATGGTCGTTGGCCCAACAGAATCAGAAACTACCCCCCCCCCCCCTTCCATTCTTAAGGGACAGAATGGGCATGTATCTCACTCCCCACTCTTGCAAAATCTGATCAGTCAGGGAGATAACCAGAGCTTCAGGGTAACTATGTCTGACAAAAAGTTCACCTATATGCTCTAGTTCAGATATCAATTCTTCCCTCAGTGTGGTCATGCGGGCCACTCTGACCATCTGACCCTTGACAGTGTTTCTTTTCTGGGAATAAGTATGTTCACTCTTAAAGTGAAGATAAGAATTAGAAAAGTATTTTTTACAATACAAAGAGGAAACATATTTATTGTACCTTAAATCTTTCCTGATTTTCACATTCAAAAAGTGAACCACTTTTTCTGTCACACTAGATGTAAATTCTAAAAATGTTGTGGCGTGGTTATTAAAATCTAAAAAGGGTTCACTAATCTCCTTGGGTCCCCTCCACACAATAAAAATATCATCCAGGTAACAGAAGTACCATCTAATATGCTCATAAAAGGGGGAGGTAAATAAAAAATGTTGCTCCCAATACAGTAGAACTATATTAGCGAAAATGGGGGCACAGGAGGCCCCCATAGTTACCTCCCTATCTACTTGTAATATGCTCCCTGGAAAAACAGAAAATTGTTCCCTAGGACAAGTTCCATATTCTCAAGAACTAACTGAAAGTCCAATGGGGAGAGAAAGTCAAAGCCCACAATGATCTCCTCAAACCAGGCTAATCCAGTATCCTAGGGAATCACACTGATATCACCTTAATATTTATAGTAAGGAAGATATAGTCCACATTACAATCCACTTCCTTAAACTTGTTCAAAATTTCCCCGGAATCTATTAAAATGTGATGAAACAACCCATAAAAGAGTTTCAATTTGTTATCTACGTACAAGGCCAAAGGCTGTGTTTTAGAGCCGGAAGACAATACAATAGGTCTCAAGGGGGGGTGAGTTTGGACATCTTTGTTCGTTTTGGGAATCCCAAAAATGCCAGGAATCACTGGCTTGGGTACCCACAAAAACTCATATAGCTGTCTATCACTGGCACCTTGAAGCAGGTTGTCCTCCAGGATCAAATCCAAATTCCTGTAAGCCAGGTTAATCGCACTCCTAGATACCTCCTGGTATTTATCATCCCCATGGAGTATCTCTAACATTTTACCAGTGTAAATCCATTCCTCCATGAGGACAACCCCACCCCTCTTGTCCGGCTTCATAACCATAATTCTACTATCTCTGCTGATGCCAAAAAGCAATTCCCTCTCTCTTCCTTAGATAAATTTCCACAAACATAACGCTTCTTATTCTGAGCGTTATAATATTTCCAAATGTCCGTCTCCACTAATGCCTCAAAGTTGGCAAGAACAGCCTGTGTAGGTGGGTGAAAAGTACTCCTCCTCTTTAATGGATTGTGTTGGGAAATACTACCACCCCCAAAAAAGACATTCAAGTTAAGATTTCTCACAAAAAGTTTAGTCTCCAACACCATTTTGGCCACTGACCCTGATCTACTGGGAATAAAAGTAAAACCCTTTTGAAATAATTCAAAATGGATAACAAAGGATTCTATCTCACTGCAGTTAAAAATATAAAAATCATTGTAGGAATAAACAGATCCCTCATCTGTTATATCACCTAGGTGACCCCCCATTTTAATACCCTGCCCCTGCCCCTCTGTCTCTCCTGATTCCGATAATGGTTCTGTCTGAAGGCTTGGGCATAGGTATAGGTACGTGGAGTTTGGTTCTGTAACCTCGGGGACCTCCTCGCCAAGCATTAGCTTAAAAGGACTGCTCTCTGTTCTTCCTGTTCAGGGAAATTACTAGTGTAATTCCCCTGTTCATTATCCAAATTATCTACTTCCCCAGGTGAACCCTCCTGTAACCTATGCTCAGGACTGGGATGTTTAGGTAAAAAAGCCGAATAAGCCTTCCCACTCTGGTAGTCCTTCTCATCCCTCTGCAATTTATTAATTTTCCTCTTTTTGTTTTTTCTGTCATCTTATCCACATCTTCGAACATGTTAAAATATTTGACTCTAAACTCATTGACAGAATGCAATAAATCCACTTCCACCCTATGATTAAGTTCTACAACTTCCTTGTGCACAGTATCCATAACTAAAAGATTATTTTTAACAATAATATGTAAAACAGCAAGACCACATTCATTAAATACTTCCACTAAATCATTTAAAAAAGCAGTTCCTTCAAATACATTGTTAGGGAATTTGGTAAGTCTCAATCCCTTTGGTACGTATTTTTTCTCTAAGCACTGCTCCAAAAATCAACTGTCCAATATCAATGACTTGTATTTAACCAGTTTGTCTTTTAAAGTGTAAATAGTACCTTGGGTAGGTAAGCTGTTCCTGTTAGGAAGCCTGTATACCAGTGAAAACCCCACACATCAGCCAGGTATTAAAATCAAAGTCAGCATTCGCAACGTCAGTGCCACATATCATATTTCTCAAACCAGGAATAATACCAGTCACTAACTTCTCCTGGCACACCAGAATTGACTAAACTAGAATTTTCATGCTCACCAACCAATAATCCAGCCACGCTAACACTTCCAGATACCCGAGAAGCCGGACATGACGTCACTTCCCTTCAAACATCCTGTCCACACAGAACAGAGTCCTCCATGAACATGACTTGTACAATGAAAAAATGTCCCAAGTGTTGGATACACAAGCATATAGTCACTCATCACTTAATGAGATGAATACCAACATTCATAGGACTAAGGGGTATTTTAGGGACCTCTTTATCGAGGGGAGGATAGATCTTGAGACCTTCGAGTATATTAATATTACTCAACCTAGAATACCAGTAATGTTTGGGATACCCAAGATTCATAAGAATCTTGGGGACCCACCCATGAGGGCATTGATAGACGGAAGGTCCTCCATCTCTTATCCAGCAGCCAAATACATTGATTCCCTGTTAAATAAATACTTGGAATACATCCCAAGTATTTGTAGGGACTCATGGAGTTTCTTAGAGAACATCAATAATGTACCTTTCGACAGTGAATTTAACTTCGTCACAGTAGACGTCGTAGACTTATACACTTCTATACCCCATTTGGAGGCTATAGAGTGGCTGGAGTTATTACTGTCAGAATTTAAAACCCCAAGGGAAGTTATTAATAACATCACAGAACTACTGGATATAGTGTTAACATCTAACTTCTTTGTATTTGGTAAAGATTTCTTTATACAGAAACAAGGCGTTGCCATGGGGTCCCCTTGTGGTGCCATAGTTGCCAACTTGTTCATGGCACACTGGGAGAGGAATTTTGTTCTAAATAATCCATTTTGTAAAAACAAGATAAGTTTTTACACAAGATACCTTGACGACATTTTTATTCTGTTTAAAGGTAATGAAGAAGAGGCACGCCTTCTGGTGGAATATTTTAATAGTACCACAACATTCTTAAGGTTTACTTCCAAATTTGACTATTATGAGATGGACTATTTAGATGTCAAGTTAAAGAAGGACATAATGAATAATAAGTTCATTTCATCCATCTTCCGTAAGGAAACTTACATTAACTCATTCCTTCACTACACAAGCGCGCACCCATACAAACTGAAAAAAGCTATTGTTAAAGGGCAATTAATAAGAGCAGTCAGGATCTGTAGTGAATTTAAAGAGTTTGAGGAAGAATGTTTGTTACTTAAAAAATTCTTCTTAGACAGGGGTTACCCTCCATCAATTATTGATGAAGCGATTTTGGAAGTTACCAACAAAAGAATGAATGGTACTTTTTCTCCACTCATTTCTGATAAAGGACCTGTTATAGTTACTCAGCAAGATGTTCTAACAGAAGGGACAAATTTAGATATTACATCTGCCACAATGTTGGAGGAACCTAGAAGGGATTTTTCTTTGTCCTTTTCTACAGCCTTTTCATTAAATTCCAAAGAAATATCAGATATCATCTATAAAAATTGGTATTTTATCACCAATAACTCATTTTTAGTTGAAAAACTAGGTGATAAACCAAAGATTACATTTAGAAGAGGGCAAAATATTAAAGAACTACTGCAAACACCAAGTGTAGCCAATTCTTTTCAAAAAACAAAAGGATGTTTTACTTGTGGGACATGCAACTGGTGTCATGTCTTGCGTACAGGGAGCTCATTTGTTATTAGAAACAACAAATATTGGATAAACAGTAGAATTGACTGTAATACAAAATCTGTAATATATGTTGCTCTCTGTGTCTGCTGTCCGTCTTTCTATGTTGGAAAGACGGACAGAAAGCTCAGGGAGCGCATATACCAACATATATATGCAATAAGGAATAATAACTGTGAAAACGCACTTGCGAAGCATGTTTCTTCCAATTTAGGACATAGCTTTGTGTTCATGGGGATTGATTGTAAACACAAGACTATCAGGGGAGGCCCTATTTCTTTACTTTTAGAAATATTAGAATTGCAATGGCAGCTGAAATTGGATGCATTCAACATACCTGGCTTAAATGAGAGCTGCAATATTTCGCCAGTACTGAAATATAGATCTTACCTCCGCTGATTAGTTATGTTTTCTATAGTTTTGCTTTACATTATCCCCTTACTCTTTCCCTAGACTCATTATACTTGTACCTTTCTCTTGGTCTCATTTTTAATGCACAGTTTAAGTTAGAATTTATCTGTGACATATAGTATGTTTTTTATTGACATACATTATTGGGGTCAGCTATATATACACCCAAATCTTTGGGCAATGAATTATAACATTGTTTATGAATTTTAGTTAAATTCCTTAATAGATTTTTTATATCAAATATAATTATTTGTTACATTAAACATAATTACTGTTTAAGAATTTTTATAATATGTATATGTATTAATTTACTTTTTAATAAGATGAGTATGTGTAAAATGTTTTTTTAAACTTGCTTGATTAAGTTACACTTACTGACACATTGTGCTTCAGTCAAAAACATTTGCTGACATTTCAGATATGCTATGTAATGATGTTACACCTTTCAGTTGATTTTAATTAGGCAGCCGGTATTATAAATTTGGTTTGGCGCCTTTTTCTGTGTTTGTTTGCCTCTGAAGAAGCTACATGGTTTTAGTAGCGAAAACGCTGTCTTTTTAAAGTTGAATATTAAACTGCGTTAAGGCTTTGGCTTTTTGGGCTTGTCTGCACTCTTTTTGTAGTTTTCTAAGGTTTGTCTTTATTTATATTTCTCAAACCAGGAATAATACCAGTCACTAACTTCTCCTGGCACACCAGAATTGACTAAACTAGAATTTTCATGCTCACCAACCAATAATCCAGCCACGCTAACACTTCCAGATACCCGAGAAGCCGGACATGACGTCACTTCCCTTCAAACATCCTGTCCACACAGAACAGAGTCCTCCATGGTACCAGAAATGCTGTCCTGCTAAAATAAGGCAATCAATTTGGTAAGCTCTCCCAAAAGAGAGTGCTTGCTTCCCCATTGCGAGCTATTTCCTTGACAACCAGATCTAGCCAAAAAAAACACAGGAAAGTCCAAAAATTCATGAACTACCAAGGTAAAAAACAAGTTCTTTAATGCCCCAATGCACCACACAGATTTAGCGCTTTAATTCCACAAGGGAACTTCATCAGAATAACCCAGCACTAATTGATTAACAATTAAATAGTCAAACCATTTAACATAATAATACTCCATTGGTCAATACCTAATTGACTAACTTAACAAGGTACAACAGTGAATGCAACAGTAAAGAATGCAGCAGTGAAAATGTTGTTGTTATACTGTGGTCAAGCTGACTATATAAGAATGCACACTTAAAAAATGCACACATAAAAAATACACACACAAAAAATGTACACATAAAAAAGCTTCAATAACCATAGAAAATGTAAACATCCCATAACATAGCCTTATTTTAACGATCTTTTCTTTAAGGCTGGTAGGATGGAATAGTGTTTATGCAACCCAGTGGCTGAGCAGGCATCAAACTTTAGTTGCCACATTAACTCACAATACTCGAGGCTGGCTTCCTAGTCCCCCCTCTCTCAAAACATTTTACCTGCTCCAACACCCAAAATTAAAAATAATAGTTCTCACACAAAGTATGTTTAAATAATGCATTGGTTTCTCTTTTCTTTTTAAGAGATACTCCATGGGGATGGTAAATACCAGGAGGTATCTAGGAGTGAGATTAACCTGGCTTACAGGAATTTGGATTTGATCCTGGAGGACAACCTGCTTCAAGGTGCCATTTGATAGAAAGCTATACGAGTTTTTGTGGGTACCCAAGCCAGTGATTCCTAGCATTTTTGGGATTCCCAAAAACATCCTTGAGACCTGTTGTCTCTTCCTCCGGCTCTAAGACACAGCCTTTGGCCTTGTACGTAGATAACAAATTGAAAACCTTTTATAGGTTGTTTCATCACATTTTAATAGATTCCTGGGACGTTTTGAACAAGTTTAAGGAAGTAGATTTTAATGTGGACTATATCTTCCTTATTATAGATATTACGGACTTGTTCAGTGTGATTCCCCAGGTAACACGATTAGCCTGGTTTGTAGAGATCATTGTGGGCTTTGACTTTCTCTCCCCATTGGACTTTCGGTTAGTTCTTGAGAATATGGAACTTGTCCTCAGGAACAATTTTCTGTTTTTCCAGGGAGCATATTACAAGCAGATAGGGAGGTAGCTATGAGGGCCTCCTGCGCCCCCATTTTCGCTAATATAGTTCTACTATACTGGGAGCAGCATTTTTTATTTACCTCTCCCTTTTACGAGCATATTAGATGTTATTTCTGTTACCTGGATGATATTTTTATTGTGTGGAGGGAACCCAAGGAGATTAGTGATCCCCTTTTAGATTTTAAGAACCACACCACTACTTTTTTAGAATTTACGTATAGTGTGACGGAAGAAGTGGTTCACTTTTCGAATGTGAAAATTAGGAAAGATTTAAGGTACAATAAATGTTTCCTCTTTGCATTGTAAAAAAATATTTTTCTAATTCTTATCTTCACTTTAAGAGTGAACATCCTTATTCCCAGAAAAGGAACACTGTCAAGGGTCAGATGGTCAGAGTGGCCCACATGACCACACTGAGGGAAGAACTGATATCTGTACTAGAGCATACAGGTGAACTTTTTGTCAGACGTGGTTACCCTGAAGCTCTGGTTATCTCCCTGACTGATCAGATTTTGCAAACAGCCTCAAAAAAACTCCAGCTTTACTCCGTTGCATATCGCCTACTCAGAGGCGATCTCTGCCTAACATACAAAGCTATGTCAAACCCAGAGCTGTTGGACATGCTCCACTTAAAGAAATCCCAATCCCTCCGAGCTACACAATCTAGGGACCTAAACCTTGTCACCACAATAAACAGAACATGCTGGAGGGATAGATTCCTGTCCCAGAGACTTCCCATACTCTGGAACAGACTACCTATCTATGTCAAACAGAGCTCCTCATTAGCACTCTTCAAGAAAAATCTTGATGATTGGATTTGGATGGGAAATAGGAAATTCACCCCAGGGACCACTTCTGTGGCTCTGCTCGACAGGGGCACAGGAAAATAATTTTCTTGGGTGGCGAAAGCCAGGGTACATTTTTGGCTAGGCTTATATAGGCCCTAGAGCCAATAGCCTAGTACCTACCTATGAACCTAAGAGTGGGGAGTGAGATATATGCCCATTCTGTCCCTTGAGAATGGAGGGGGGTAGTTTCTGGTTCATTTGGGCCAATGACCATACAGATGGATGGGAGGGATACTGATGCACCCCACTGTAATGACACCTATTTTGTGATGGATTTTCACAGAGATACCCATCTCATGAAAAATACAATACAGACATACTGGTTCATTTTTGCTAGTATGCCTAATAGTCTTGATGTGTTCTCTGGGAAACTGAGGTTTAGTGTGAGAAGGGGATGGAATTTTAAGAATATTTTTGAAAGTCATAAAGGTGATTCAGCTTCCTGAGTAAAGATAGGTACACACAAATGCAGAAGGTGCCCCCAATGCCCCTCTGTAGTCAATGTAGATCAACTGTACTTGGTGGGTCCCATTGGGCTGTTAAAGGATAAGGGGTATTTTAATTGTCATTCTAAAGTGGTGGTATACCTTGCCTACTGTTCCTCGTGTTTTGCATTTTATACTGGCAAAACGTAAAGAACTTTGAGACAGAGAATTTATGAACACCTCTATGAGATCTCTAGGAAAAGAGAAACCAATGCATTATTTAAACATACTTTGTTATGTGAGGACTATTCTTTTAAATTTTGGGTGTTGGAGAAGGTAAAATGTTTTGGGGGGGGGGGCTGGGAAACCAACCTTGAGTATTGTGAGTTAATGTGGCAACTAAAGTTTGATGCCTGCTCAGCTCCTGGGTTGAATGAACACTATTCCATCCTATCAGCCTTAAAATAAGGCTATGGGCTATGTTATGGATGTTTACATTTTCTTTAGCTATTGAAGCTTTTTTATGTGTACATTTTTTATGTGTGCATTCTTATATAGTTAGCTTGACTGCAGTATAACAATATTATCATTGCTGTATTTTTTCACTGCTGCATTCACTGTTGTACCTTAAGTTAATCAATTAGGTATTCACCAATGGAATATTATTATGTTAAGTGGTTTGACTATTTAATTGTTCATCAGAATAACCCAGCACTAACTGATTAAGTTCCCTTGTGGAATGAAAGTGCTAAATCTGTGTGGTGCATTGGAACATTAAAGAACTTGTTTTTTTACCTTGGTAGTTCATGGATTTTTGGACTTTCCTGGTGACCAGTGTGCCTGATGGAGTGTTTTTTTCTCAGTTATTTATGAAAAGAATAACAAAAAGAAACGGCTTTTGTAATCCAAGAAGAAATAGTCTGCTTGGATACAGCTAATCCCAAGGACATAGGATGAAAGGAAACCGAGAGCTGGTCAGATTTCCTAATAGTCTTAATTTTATCCAAATAAAATCTGAGTTGTCTATGCACATCTAACAGGTGCAGCACCTTCTCAATAACAGATTGTGGAGAAGGGGAAAAAGTAGGCAAATGAAGACGGAGGGACAACTCATTCACCACCTTAAAGATAGATTAGTACGCAAGAACACCCTGTCCTTATAAAACACCAAAAAATTAGGACAAGCCATAAGGGATTGAAGTTCAGACACCAGTCTGGCAGAAGTAAGGGCTAACAAAAGAACAGTCTTCCAACAGCAATGTTGCAAGGAAGCTGAAGCTGCAGGCTAAAAAGTAGCCTGAGTCAATTTCTCCAAAACAAAATTAAGATCCAGGAGAGGAGGAACAGGCTTCCTGGAGGCCTAATATGAAGGATGCCTTTAAGAAATTGTTTAGCTTCAAACCTAGAAGTTAAAGGAGAAGATATAGACAGACAAGCAGAGACAGCAGATAAGTGGGACCTAACAGAAGAATAAGCCAACCCAACATTGAGCAATTCAACCAGGTATGAGAGAATCAAAGGAACATCCACAAAGAGTGGATGCAGGTTGTAAAAAAAGACATCAAACAGAAAATCTCTTCCATTTGGACACCTAGGATGTCCTAGTGTTGGGATTCATGGCCTCCTGCAGGACCCTAAGCACATCCTCAGGAATAAAGGTGTCTATGCGGAATAAAAATCTTATCAATCACAGAGTCAGTTGAAGAGTGGACAGGTGGGGATGGAGGAAAGATCCCTTTTCTTGTGTGAGTAGGTCCACCCTGTGAGGTAACTTGTGATGACTGCCCCTGGTTAACTGCAGAAGCAGAGGGAACCAATGCTGTCACCAACAAGATTTTGGGAGCATCCTGTTGAATTCTGAACAGGACTTTTGGAATGAGGGAAAGGGGAGGGAAAGCATAAAGAAACATCTTCTTCCAAGAAAAAGAAAGGGAAGCCACTTTCCACACCAGAGGACCTGACACAAAATACAGGAAGCTATCTGTTCAGAGGGGAGGCAAATAGATCTGAGTAGTACCCCAATGGTGGACAATGTTCAGAAACACATTACTGTGAAGCATGCTTTCGTGGGACTGAGTTAAGGACCTGCGCAGAGTGTCTGCCACAATGTTTTGGCCTGACAGAATGTAAAATGCCTGAAGAGTCACTTGATACTAGACAGCAAGATCCCACACCCCAGGCCTCCACTGAAAATGAGTTACTGACCCAGTGGACGTTCCCGGTAAACAAGTGTCAATAAATATCAGGAGTGCCAATCGGCAAAGAAGATAAGATCTTGTTCCCCCATTTGTTTACATACCACATCACTGTGGTATTGTCTGTAAATATCTTGAGAGATCCTGGGAAGAAAAAAGGATGAAAAGCCTGAAGAGCCAGTAGAAAGGTTTTCATCTCTTTGGCATTGATGTGCTCCTTCTGCTGAACAGGAGACCAGATCTCCTGCACCTTTAGGGAGCCAAAAGCTGCTCCCCATCCCACGTCTGAAGCATTTGTGAACAGCTCCTGAGAGGGAAGAGGGGGATGAAAAGGAAGTCCTGAATTTAAGGACAGCTTCTGGATTCACCAGTGGAGTTCCTTCTAAAGACAAGGCAGAAGAGGAACTACAAATTCTAGGGGATGAACATGCTGAAGCCAACCTGATTTCAGGAACCACTGAAACGTCATGTGATGTTTGGCCAGAGGGAGTATACGGATGGTGGATGCTATGAAAACCAGGGCTCTTAGAAACTCCCTACCTGTAATGGAAGCCAGAGGAAGAGGAGTTTGAAAGAAGGAGATGAGGGTCAAGGCCTTGGGAGGAGACAGGGTTTCCAGCAAAGGCACCATCTGAATCCTGCAACCTAGAAAAACATGGTCCTGAGAAGAAGTCAGAGTTGACTGTTTTTGAAGTTTATTGTAAATCCCAGGCTCTGAAGAAGAAAGGTGGCAAAATGGAAATTTTGCAACAGGATGTATGGAAAGGAGGCCTGAAACAGCAGGTTGTCCATGTAGGGAAATACTTGGATCCCCCAAAGCCTGCAAAAATCAATCACAGGAGCAAGGCATTTGGTGAATACCCTTGGGGTGGTGGAAAGGCCAAAGGGCAAAGCAGAGAACTGAAAATGCCAGGAAGCAACACAGAAATGCAAAAACTTCCTGAAAAGCGGATGGATCGGAATATGGAGATAAGCAACCTTGAGATCCAGAGACACCATATAAGCCTGAGGAAGCAAAAGAGGGAACAAAGTCTGAAGGGGCAAGATTCGAAAAATGGGAACCTTCAGAAAGGTGTTTAGATGAGAGAGATCTAGAATTGATCTCCAAGTACTCTCTTTTCTGGGTACTAGAAACATCCTGGAGTAAACCCCCCCCTCCCCTTTGGGACACAGGCAACTCTTGAATAGTACCCAGAGTCAAAAGGTCCCAAAGCACTTCTGGGAAAAAGGAGAGTTGTTCCCGAGGAGGCTGACGAAGACCCATAAAAGGGGAAAGAAATTTCCACACCATGAAATACCCCTGGCAAATAATGAACAGAACCCAGGAATCTTGAGTAATCCGTAGCCAAATAGGAAGGGGGTGGCAGAGAAAGAGGAAAGTGACTGCGAAGAACAGCACCTGGTTTATCTGGGTAGTTCCTGAAGTCTGATTAGCCTCAGCGGAAGGAGCCCGCTTGCTACCCTTTTTGCCTTTAGGAGGAGGGTGAGATTGCCTGACAACAAAGGCCGTCTTACTGGGGTAGTTTCTCTGAAATTTAGCAACAGGAGAAACAAACATATGTCTGAGTTCCTGTAAAGCCCTCCCCTTATCCTGAAGGGACTTGCACAGATCAGCAGCAGCTTCCCCAAACAAGTGTTTATTATCAAGAGGAGCATCCATCACCTTAGCCTTGATATCATCAGGCAACGGGTGAAGCCAAAGCCAGGAACACCTCCTCATCACTGACCCAAAATCAGCAGCCCTAGAAGAGGCATCTGCTGCATCATAACTACACTTGATGGAATGACGAACCACCTGTAAGGCAGTCCCTAACAGGGAAAGAGCAGAAGTTTTAACCTCAAAGTTTGGAAGATCAAATATAACCTGACAATTCTGAGAAAGAAGATCCAACATGTACCTGGACATATGGGTCTGATAATTAACAGCCCTAAAAGCCAAGGTAGGTGAGGTATGAACAATCTTACCTAGCCTTTCCATGGTTTTGTTGTCTTTATCAGAGGGCAGTAACTTGGATGAAAGAAGCAATTGAGAGTGCTTGTCAGAGGCTACAGGCATCACTAAGGGTCAGCAGCAGAACACTCGTACAAAAAATTACAGCCCTCAGGCACCCTATAAAACCAGGTTTCCTGGGAGTAGGGGGCTGAGAACCAGGATCTTTAGAGACATTGGAAAACACATACAACAAGGTAACCAAAACAGGAGGAACAGCAGAAGGTTTAGGAGATTCCATATGCAGCAACACATAGTACCTCTTATGGATCTCAGAGACCTGACCACAATCCCATTTAAAGAACTCCCATCATCATGGAGATAGTGTCCCCAAAAGAAATCTCTTCAAATGGAGTATCAGGACTAGTAGATTCATCTTCCTCTGACCCACAGTCCAAAGAAGAAGGAATTTGAAAAGAGTAAAGTAACGGATTCTTCACCAGAATCTAACTCCTCCTCAGAAGAATCTTGTTCCCGGGGTCTTTTAAGGGGAGTAGTGGACCAACGGGAAGCTGGAACAGAAACACCCTGAGGAAGTTTCAATGCCATCAAAGCACTAAACAAACCCTGAGTGAAGGCCCGTCACTCACTCTGTGGATCCTTTAGGGCAGGAGAAACATGCTCAGTTTTTTGTTTTTTCTTTAATGGGACATTTGCTTTATAAAATTTGGAAGGCTCTGACCCAGGACAGCATTCAATAACAGTGGTAGGGACTTCTTCTCTGACTAAAATCTGAGGAACGCCCTTAGGCCCCTTGGGTACAATCAACCGTGGTTCCCCCTGAATGTCCAAAACAGACATCTGCAAAGCCAGATCTACACTGGCCTCCAACCCGGTCGTGGCAGACAAATCGAGCAACAATGCCAGGGAAACCTCTGGGCATTCACTCACCTCAGGAGAATTGTCCAGCTGAGGCTGGACAGCTGAAGATTCTAGCCTAGGCTTCTTAGTCTTTTACGTCCCTGATGGCTGTCCATCAGGGTGGGAAGTTCTCTACATAGCATCTTTCACGAAAAGTCTAACTCGCTGATTCTTTCTTGGTGCTGTATCTGGAGAAAGTCTACTATTCAAAGTTACTGGTGTAAAAGCCTGACAGATGGAACAGGACATATGGTCATGTCAGGCATCAAGGCAAAATAGACACTGTTCTAGGTGACCTTTATGGGAAGTCTGTCTCCCTTCTTGGATGACATGAAACCCCACAAGCAACAAAAAGACATGTAAAAAAGGAACCCCAAAGGGCACTTATCCGCAACGGCTCAGTGAAACCAGCAACAGAATGTATGCATTCAGACCAACAATCAAGAGATGTCATTAGGACTGGCAGCAAAGAAGTTCAGAGGATGGTATGTCCGGACATGAACTTTATGCCCTACGCTACACGAGTAGCATAAGTGTGATGTAAAGCGTATCTTAAAGCAATCTAAGGCTTTGGTACACTGGCTGGATGTCAGGCTGCCCTAGGCAGGGAATCCCTATTGTGCATACTGCAACAGTGAAATGGAAGGACATTTCAATGCAATACTTATGCCTTCTACCACCTTACACCTACAAAAAGGTCAGAACAGTTTCTTAGGGCATCAGCAGTAGTTTCAGAGCACTGCACATTGCTTCTGCATTTAAAGTGATGCTAACAGAATAAACATTTTTCTATTCTCTCTTTTTTTCTACACATCATTTGTCTGAAGGCATTCTAAAACATTTCTTTTTAATGTGCTCAAATGATTTTCTGTAAAATAATACATTTTATAATATTTTGCCTAACACTGTTGTCATTCATACACTGGCTGACTGCCTCTGCAAACAATTTAGTTAATTTATTTTTTTTTTTTTTCAATAATAATTCTTTATTTTATTTTTTCCAAACAACTAATACAGTACTACCAACTACTTACAATATGTACATGAATGCTTCCAACAGTTACATAGAATCATTATACATACCTATACACTTCTAAAAAAAAAATAATGAAGAAAAAAGAACTAGTAACCATATAAGACTTATCTCAATAAAATTCAACAGTTATTCAGTTTTTCCCAGCGAATAGTGGAATGGAACTTTAAGCTAATACAATGTTAAAGATTTGTTCCCATATTTTTGTATTGTTTACATTTTTCTTATGATCACTAATTAGAAATTTATGTGCTAGAATATGTTTGGTTAGTTAATTTATTTTGACCAAGGTGCAGTATTTCCATGGTCCATTTTCAGACTCTGTCCAATAGCACAAACAAGAAAATTACAAAAAAATACCATGCATGAAAACTACATACAAAAAAGGAAAAATATACTGCATACAATGGACAAAAATGCCCAGTAAATGCAAACATATAGTGGAAATACAATAATGTGCTATAAAGCAATAACATGAAATAAGAATATGCAGTAAAATTATATTCAAAGACAGAAGAGAAAAGAAAGGACAAAAATCCCCATAGTAAATCAGATTCTGCCCAAACTGTCACTTTGGTGTCGTTAAAGCTACAGATCCCACTGCTAGAGAGACAGGATTCATTAGCTGGTAATGGCGATGTGAAAGCATTTATATTTAACAGCTTCAAGAGGATACTTTTAAGGTTATTCCAGAAACTGGGTAGGATTATTTTCCCTTTTAGGGAAGAGGGAAGGGCTTCCCAGAGTCTGGCAGCTAAGATGTAAATGTGCTCACTGCATCATTTGTTGTGAAGAGATCTCAGTCATAATGCACTTGTACTGTGTTCCCAAGAACAGTCTACTGGCAAAAAAAAGAAAACATTTCTTTTTTTTAAGTTTTAAAAGGAGAGATCCAAGTAGTAGATCTGCTCACTGCTGGACAGGGATCTCTTTAACTAGGAGTACACAATGGTGCTCAACATGGATGAGAAGATTAATGAATCTGCAGACATGGTTGCATGCTATCTACATAGAAAACTAAAACTTTCTTAAATGGCTAATGATTCAGTTGCATTTTCTTTCTGAACTGCTCACTAGACTCAGTTCCTTCCTGTATGTCTTTAATTCTGTTACTCGTATCCACCAACATACAAGCATCTCTTCCAAGTACATTGTGTTGCTTTAAAGGAGACAGTAGAGTTTTCCTACATCCATTATTTAAACAAATCTGATGGGTAGACTCAACTTGCACCGCAACTAAGACAGAATTACATGTAAAGATTCAGACAAATTGCCCTTCAAAACCAAATTTCAAAAGGTAAACTCAAGACATTACGCCGTACTATGTCCTAGTATTCATCTTAAACATAGCTGATATTCAAATTTATAACAGCTTTTCAGACCAAACTTCTTTCTTAGGTTAATTTTCAAGATTACTGTTACATGCTATTACTTCTCAACTATTCTGACAGTTTCTTGAACAATATTCACAGTTGCACACATTTTCATAGTACTCGCAAACACTTAATACATTGTGTCACCGTTTGTTTACAGCATACTAATACTTTGCTTCGGTGATTTTTTTTTTTGAAGCACACAGTCACAAAATGGAAAACAACTGCATGCGTCCTGCAAATACTTGTGCTGTTACAATGCTTCTTTTCATGCCTACAGACACAGCAAATGCACTGCATGTAGTTCTTTGCTGCTCACTTGTTACCATGTGCCATTCTTCCAACATGTTGTCTTTTACAGCAATTATATAATGCCTTTATATAACTGATTGCTATAAATGACAACGTTAGAAGACTAAACAATCCCTTTCATTATTTTTATATTTTTTCTGATTTTTCTACTTAATTTCAAGTTCACTGTTAACCATACACATTTCCATCTCCACAATTACAGATTTACAGCAAATTTTACAGTTCATTCACACAACACATTCTGTATGACATGACATAACATATGACATAACATTCTGTAATGTCAGATCCTACTCTCTCAAAAGCCTGGATCTTTCAATTTTTTTTTTTTGCCACAAACTATTCTACCAGTGAGTAATAAATCACATAACTGCAAAACTCATAATAATGTACCTTATGTATCAATTAATTCAGTCTCCTGCACCCATCAGGTTCTGATTAAGGAAAAAAAAAAAGCTTTCTCTGGATTGCGATATATTTAAATTCATCATTCAGCACAGCCAGTCTACATGTTCATCCTCAGTTAAAGTATTAAACATTTTGATGGTTTTCTCACCTGAGATATGAAGAAACACAGCACAATGCACAATATCTGGTTTGATACTAAGGCAACTAAGTGAGACATAGAAGCTCATATAACTTGATCCAATGCTTCCAAAGTTCTGTCGGGTTCCCTGTAGCTGAAGAGATAACTGTTCCATCCAGAGCCAAAACAGGAGATAAACTTCCACAGATAGTGATGTTTGAATTTTGTGCAAATAACTCCAGGATTTGTGTGTTTTGTAAGCAAAGAGCTACTTGTCAGGCAGACTAGAGTGAAAGTAATGAGATGTGCTGTGTGTAAATAAGTAAGAAAAAAAAAAAAAGAATATTCACAATGAGATACAATTACGTGATGCTGCGTACTATAAAAAAAAAGAGTTCAATACTGCAGGTATAATAAAACCAAAGGTCCAACCTTCTCATATAAAGTATATAAAATTGTTTTATATTAATTTATATTATATTAAATTGCTTTATATAAGACAGTTGGATATTTGGTTTTATTTACTGTGCTTTGTTTTTTACTGTTTGGGTCCACTTAGCTGCCTAGTGGATTTTGCTTTTACACTGCAGGTATAGCAATAGTCAGAGAAATCGATTTAGCAGCTGGTGGCTTATCCGGCCCCTGGAGTACCATTTTGGCACCATGTTCTGTTGTCAAGTTACTTCCTACCTTCGACACTCCAGTTCTGACATTCCCAATGTTAATGCGTAGCAGAACTAATATGAAGCATCAGAAGATATGAGAATGGAGACAAGCATGTGCTTCGTCAAGGCTTTACTAATAAGCGCCAAAATCAACATGCCCCATGACTCAATAATCTATGCAACTCTACTAATTAAAGGGATATTAAACACAAGGCTTGGACCCCATCTTGTAAAAGCCCAAGAGGAACAGGCAAGTTCAAGGGTGGAGGGAACTACAATAGACTGAAACAGTCTAGCATCTTTCAGAAGCAGAGACAAAATACATGGTGAGGCAGCAGTTGTAAGACATAGGATTGACAACTCAGTTGGAATATTTTTTTCCCCCACAGACAAAGGTAGTGAATGTGTAGAAAGGTTTTTCAAGGGAAGCTGCCCCCCCCCCCCAAAAAAAAAGAAAAACAGGCATGTCTAAAGATGCTAGGGACAGACAGATGTAATTTTATGTAAGTGGGAAAAGGGGCAAACAATTGCAATTTTATGGCAGTGGGAAAAGGGACAGACAAATGTAATTTCATGGAAGTGGGAAAAGTTTCTGAAGGCTGTTGATTAAGGAATCATGTAAACTAATTTAACTATGTGATCTTTACTTGCCACCTGTTTGTGTTACTTCAAGTTTCGGTCCAGAAAAATACTGTGCACTTAGCTTCACCTGAAATTATTCAGTAATAATTTAAAATATTTTGAAGATACACCCCCGGATTTACTAATCTTCCATGCAGGACTAGTCTAGTCCTGCACGGAAACGGCCGCCTAGGAGCAGGAGGGCAGCGTGCCATGCATAGTAATGAAGGTGCCCCGCCCGATCCCCCAGGCATACACGAAGCGTGTATGAGTGCAAGGAGCGTGTCTGAGAGCAGAGCCCATACATTAAACACACCCCGCAATGCTGAACAGCATAAAGTGTAAATAAATTAGCGATACCGCTCATAGGTGTCCACATATCCTCAACAACAGTCCCCCATACGTACAACAGCAACAAGACATAAAGATGAAAAGAAGAAACCCCCGTATTGTTGTCTAAAGCTCTATGTACAGCTAAACATAGGTGCGTGGTTGTGCCCATTACTCAGCCACAGTGAAAGCAGCCTAAAAGGCTAAAGAGGATAACAAGGACAATATATGCAAATGAAACATGTCAGCAATAGTGTAGTGGGTAGAGCGTTCGCCTAACAAGCAGGCATTCCCAGTTCGAGTCCCAGCACAGAACAGTCTTTTACAGGGCAAAGCATGGAATAAGTAATATTTGTAATGCAAAGCCCACTAAATAACATACTTTTTTATGAAGAGGAGTGCTGCAGGAAATGCACATGCAGAGAGTCAGTACCATAATGAATAAGCCAGCAGTAAGCAGGCGTAAGCACAGAAAAACAGTAGTAAGCATATGTAAGCACTAGTAAGTGTGAGTGTGGGGTCAAGCAATGCCCACACAGATCAAGCAAAGGAGAAGCTAACTGGGCGTAAGACACTCTGACCGAAGTCAGCAGAGCTTACTTCCATGCAAACCTGCGTACAACCACTTGAAAGTACCTTAAGCACACCACATCCAACGACCGGTGTTCTGCCCAGCAACAAAACAAACAGCAGGCCAGACCCCAGCACCATGCACACCATACACAAAATGATTTATCACCAAGCCATGCCAGACATGCAGAAATCGTCTGTTGTCAGAAACATAACCTCAGCCCAGTCATGCAACAGTACAGAGAATGTATACCTACAGCTAGATGGGCGTGTGCGTGCAAATATATTACTATCTAAACGGATACAACATATCTATAGATGTAGTCACATTTATATATATATGTATATATAAACATCCAGAGATATATGCATATATATCTACAAATATATGAACAGATATACATTCAAATGGCAACAACTACACATATGTCAACATCTACATCTCCACATATACACATCAAGTTACATATATGTACACAGATATATGTCTCCACAGGTATACACAGAAATAGTTAGAAATATGTAAGCAAAAATATATATCCACAGAGGTATATATATGGCCAGACATCTGAGGATAGCAATGGTAGATAGAACAGAAACATAAATGTCCATATGCACCGTTAATGGGCCTGAGAGGCCCCAAACAATATACATCATGTACGAATTGGCATACCCCCCACCCAAACAAACACGTCCGCCCTGCAATACACTACCAAGCTTATTATATTTTACATCTGTCATTGAACTAGGGAATTAAATTGGCCCTCAGATATGTTTCACATGTTGGCATCACATACCCCTCTCCCCCACCCACTAGGCAGGCCGAGCAGTACAGGCCCATCCAACCCAGGCAATCCCCAACCCATACATGCATAACCCACAGTTCTGCTTGCCCCCACCTGCAGCACACATGCAGCCACCATCCCTACCCTGGTCACGAGCCCGTAGCTACCACATCACCACAAATTGC
>NC_056741.1:1677862990-1677927408 GCF_019279795.1 Protopterus annectens
GACATGTAGGAAAGACATATCCACACACACGCTGTTAACCCAACAGTACGCCACAAGCAGTATAGCAGCACTTACAGTCTGTAGTTTGGTCAGGCGCAACCCCCTCCTGTGTGTTGCCCTGTTTCCACAGTGTATGTTGTTGAAGGTAAATTCCCAATCCATCGCAGATGCTGGTTGCCAACCAACATATCTAGTTCCTGCTCACAGTGAATGACAAGGGCCAACACCAACATGAAGTTCCCAGATATCGGAGTGTGTTTCCATGCAATTGGCTATGGAAATGTTACCACAGCTGTTCCACATGCAATCAGCTAGGGGAGGGCTGCGATTCGTGCAGAGGCCATCAGCTGATCATGAGCATCACTTATAATACACATATTGCTGCCTAAGCAAAGCTGGTGTAGGTCTCCACATCCACCAGAGAGGGAGTGGGAGAGGCAGACAGAAGCAAAGACATGTCAGGGAGAAGTGGGGGAGTAAAACAGCAGCTTCTTAGTGTCACACACCTACCAGCACAGTATATCAAACCCCTGACAACTATGTACTGTGTCCACAGTTCGATGCAAGTAATGGATGCGCCACATGGGTTACCTGTTGTGGAGTCCTCAGAACATATGTGTGATGGTGCGTGCAATCTCCAACAGGGATGTGGTTGCTATACAGTAGGTGACATACATGTACCTGTCAGCATGAACAGGTGCCAGCGTCAACACAGTCACACTCTCACAAGGACATGCACACATCAACACACTTGGTAAGGCCAGCGGTACAACTCATCAGTAGTGGGATTGCCACAACACATCACTGTGCAGGTACCACATGCACCACATAGGTCATACAGAGGTTGTATGGGCAAAGGGTATGAGGAGGTATCTGACAGCATGCTTCTGTATGCACATGGGGGCTGTAGTGAGTGTGGCTGTGAACATACGTGCCATACAACACACCATCAAATACACAGGGTGCCAGTAATGACATGCATTGCTGCATGTCTGCACGGGTATGTGGTGGTCAACTGTGGCAGCAGGCTATGCAAGGGTGGGCGATGGGTATACCTTGGCATCAGGCCACATGACAATGGTCTGCATGGTGTCTCAGGGCTGTAGTTTCCACTCTTGCCCACACAGGTGGGTATTGTTTCCCCAACCAGTCATCTGGGTGACTATTGTGTGTGGCCAATGCTGTGCATCGCTTGCCATACATGTGTTCCTTACCCCATGACATGGACTGTGTCAGGGATGTGCACACCTCCCACATGCATGTACAGTGACATGAGAAACTGTACATGGGGTGTCAAGCCCATGTTGTGAACACAGAGTAACATCATATGTGCCAGTCTTGCCCCCTGTGGTTGGGACCGGTAATGGTCACCAGGTTTACCCGCTCCTACATTGACAGCATGCTGACAGCAGTCCCTGGTGTCAGTGGCAAATGTCCATACAGGGCATGTTGTCAGGCATGGTATGTCCATTGTGGGGCATGTGATGGCACCACAGGTGGTGCAGGTGTCCATTGGGGAACATGGGCGAGGTGCACTGTCAGCATGTACGTGCATATTGGACAGATGGACAGGGGACACGCCCTCTGTAGCCCACTGCTATTATTCCATGGTTACTATCAGTGACCAATGTGCAGTGTACTACCCACATATTGGCTGTTGCCTAGGCATGTGTGTGCATATGATACTTGGGTTGAGAGTGTGCTCTGGGTAATACTGAGGTTGCTAAATGTGATTGCCTAGCCTTGATGTCACATGTATGGATATGGCTTTGCACCCCAGCCTCTCAGCTATTTCACAACTGTTATCCCTGTACAGTGGACATTGTGCTATATAGTGGTGCTGCCATATAAGACATATAGAAAACCCACTGCACATTGGCCACCGGTGTCACATGCTCACAACCCCCTCTACACAGGGTACGAGGTACAAACACACACTCACACACGCACACCTGTCATGTCTGGGAGTTGAACCCCTACCTAACTAGTTTAGGACTCCTCAGCACTATGCAGTTATACTACATGCCACCCACATTACTGAAATACTTCTTCCCCAAGGGTGTATTCCACAATGAATGACATCAGCAAGATAGCCAAAGTAGGTAATTTGAAATGTACTGCGGGTGAGTACCCTAAAACGCATTGCTTCAACACAGACAGTGAGACACACACAAAACATCCATGACCGACATGTGTGGGTATAGAACCCCTGACAGAGGTCTATACCACACTACAGCATGGAGCTGTTATAGGATGCACCACGGGGAGTACTAGAGGACTCCTTCCCCAAAGCCGTCTTTCACAAGGAATGACATCAGCTGGACTGCCAAAGTGGGCCATGTGAGATGTACTGCGTGTGACTAACATGTAAGGCATTGCTCCGTATAAAGACATGGACACACACAAAACATCCAGAACTGCCATGGGTGGGGATGGAACCCTGCCACAGCTCTGACTCACAATCCAGCGGTACGCAGTAACAGGACGCACTATGGAGATTACTGGGCAACAAACTTCCCAGAGGTGTATTTCTAGGTGGATGACATCAGCAGCCTTGCCAAAGCTGAGTATGGGATTTGTACGGAGTGTGGCCACCGTAAAAAGCATTGCTCTCTATGCAGACACACACACTTAAACACACCAACACACACACACACACACAGTTGCCACGTCTGGGGTTAGAACACCTACCTAGCTACTTTATCACTCTACAGCAGTACGCAGTTACGGGACGCACTACAGAGGCTACTGGGCTACACATTTCCCAAGGGTGTATTTCAAAGAGGATGACCTCAGCGGGTCCGCCATAGTAGGGCTATGGAGAGGGCAGTGTGTGTGCATGGGCCATAACTCATTCATCTAGAGGTCGACACACCACATGCAGCCACACGCAGGGTTATACTCCACAGGTATGTGTATGCAGCTGCTAGATGACTACTTCCTTGTACAGTCATGTTGCACAGCTAGCACTTGCACCACATAGTCCATAATGCTGACAGATACTGGTGGCTACTGTCCACAGTGAGTGACATCTGAGCATCATGTGGTTGTGGTCATCTGGCTGTGTGCTGGGTGGGACAAGCCTCATAATGGTTGGCTCCTTGTCACAGCCACTCTCTCCCATACATCTATGTACATGTACGTTTGGCTTATTATAGTGTACTGTCCTTGGATATATGCATGTATTCCTATCCACTGTGTGTGCAAAGCATGACTGGTGCATACTAAGGAGTGTCTGCACTAACATCTGTGACTGCCAGATTTGTCTGGTCCACAGTTGTTTGCAGACATGGGCTTCTTTTGGTTACGTGTGTGAGCATGTCCAGTGTAACTTTTCAGTATGTTGACTGCCATTGCCTTCATTTCTCTAAGTGTGTGAGCATGCCCAGTATGCCCTTCTGTATAGAATGTGTGGATCAATACCAGGTAGTTTGTACTCCAGTGCAGGCCTTTGTGTTGTACACCTACAGGTAAGCAAGGTGTTTATGCTGGGTATCTGTCGATCATTTGGCAATATTGGGACAAACTGTGCAGGGGATAGTGTGTACTGTAGGTAAAGTACAGTTTTGTACCTACCATAAATGTAGATGTTTGAGTGTTCACCCTGCTGCAGTCATCATACTTGGGTTATCCTGTCGTCAAGCGGTCCCGCAGTCGGCCCGAATTCCAAAGTCTTGGTCCGGCGTCGGTTGCTGTTGCTTCTTCCCTGACGTCAGTGCGCCAGGGGTATATAAGAGGCATCCAATGCCATTTTCTTCAGTTTTTCTTGCCCCAGATGTCAGGTGCCCCCAAAAGGTAGGCAAAAAAAAAAAAAATATATATATATATATATATATATATATATACACACACACACACATATGGCTATATAAAAATAAAACAAAACCCTTGGGTACAAGCAAATACACCACAGAGGTAGTATAGGATAAAGTGGAAGAGATAAGTTCAGCTAGTTCAGAGGGGGTGGAGGGAGGGTAACCTGGAGTGCAGCAGGGTGAACACTCGAACATCTACATTTATGGTAGGTACAAAACTGTACTATGTTCATCGTGTTACCCTGCTGCAGTCATCACACTTGGGTTGAATCCCAAAGCTAAGGAGGGGAGGTGGAGTCAAACAGGGTTAGAAGAAGCTAGTAGGACCTGCAAAACTGCAGTGGCAAAGCCAGCTCTAGTCTTAGAGTAAAGAGGTAAGTGATAGTGTTTGGTGAAGGTGTGCACTGAACTCCAAGTAGCAGCTTCCAGAATATCCTTGGTTGGCACTCCCCTGAGAAAGGCTGCTGATGTAGCTGTAGCCCTGGTGGAGTGGGACCTAATGTTAGCAGGTACTGGTTTCCCATGATGTGTGTAGCAGAAACGTATGCAATGTCCTATCCATTTAGAAATGGTCTGTTTTGAGATGGCTTTTCCTTGTGATCCTGTAGCATAGGCTACAAAGAGCTGGTCAGTTTTTCTGAAAGCCTTAGTTTTATCCAAGTAGTAACGTAATTGCTTGTGAATGTCCAAAGAGTGCAGGAGTCTTTCTCCTTTGTTCTGGGGATTTGGGATGGAGGTGGGCAAATGAATGGTTTGGTGGTTTAGGGCCACGCTGGATACCACCTTTGGCATAAAGGAAGGATTAGTTCGTAGAGAAACTCTGTCTTGATGAAAAATGAGGAAAGGTTCCACTGCCATTAGCGCCTGTAGTTCTGAGACTCTTCTAGCTGAGGTTATTGCTAGTAGTAGGGCAGTTTTCCATGAAAGAATTTTTAAATCAGTTGAAAAAGCTGGTTCAAAGGGTGGCAGTGTAAGCTTTTCCAGGACAAAGTTGAGATCCCAAGTAGGTGTTGGAGCTCTCCTTGGCGGTCTTAAGTTCTTAGCCCCTCTAAGGTACTGTCTTAGGAGTGGATGTGAAAATAAAGGAGGATCCATGCTGTAATGAGCTGAAATTGCTGAGGCGTGGATATTAATGGATGAAAAGGAAAGTCCTTTGTGAAACATCTCAGTTAAATATTGTAGAATCTGAGGAATGTTTGGCTCCAGGGGATTTAGTCCTTTAGCGTGGTTCCAGGCGCAAAATCTTTTCCATTTGTCTGAATAGGATTTCCTGGTGCTGGGCCTACTGGCCTCCAGAATGACATCCATAACAGCTTTGGATAAAGGTGTTGGCTGGCTGTTTAGGTAATTTGCCATGCAACCAGGTTTAAGGTCTTGAGCTGGATATGTAGAATCAGATTGTCTCGCTGGGTGAGCAGGTGAGGAATTTGTGGCAAAATCCATGGTGGGCCTTGGGCCATGTTTCTTAAAATTGGATACCAATGCTGGCGTGGCCAGTCTGGTGCAATGAGAATCATTTGTGGCCTCTCTAATCTGACTTTCAGCAGTACCTTTGCTAGAAGAGGCAGTGGAGGGAAGGCATACACTGTTAATGTTTTCCAACTGAATGAGAGGGCGTCAACTTTCCAACCTAGTGGATGGAAGGTCCTTGTGCAAAATTTTTGAAGTTGGTGGTTGTGAGGGCTTGCAAACAGATCCATGTCTGGGCGTCCCCATTTTTGAGCTATTGCAAATATTTGTGGATCTAGTTTCCATTTGTGTGGATCCATGATGTTTCTGCTTAGGTCGTCTGCCAATGTGTTTTTCTTTCCTGGCAGGAATTGTGCTTGTAATTGAAACTGGTAAGACAGTGCAGTGTTCCACAAGGTCATTGCTTGCCTGCATAGAGGGTAGGAATGTGTGCCCCCTTGCTTGTTTATGTACCACATAACTGTGATGTTGTTTGTCCTTATTAATAGTTGTCCTGGGTGTAGAAGGCCCTTGAAAGCTGTCAGGGCATTCTGCACTGCTAGCATTTCTTTTTGATTGATATGCAGGTGTCTCTGATCTGTAGTCCATTTGCCCTGAATGCACTATCCTGCCATGTGAGCTCCCCAGGCATAGTCCGATGCATCTGTTGTCATACTTTGCCTGGCTGTGGGTAAGGTGAAAGGCTGACCCTTGTTGAGGTGACATGCCTGTGCCCACCATAGAAACTCCTGCTGAAGGCAGGGAATGAGTGGTATCATTGTTTCCAAGCTGTGACTGTGTTGAGTCCATACACTTTTCAGGTACCATTGTAATTTCCTCATATGCAGTTTTGCAAATGGTATCAGTAGTATGCAAGATGCCATGAATTCAAAGGCCTGCAGAATTTTTCTTGCAGGGAGTTGGGTCTTTGTTGCCATTATTTTGAAATACTGAAACAGCTGTCATTGTTTTTCTGGCGTGAGATAAGCCATATGGGCCGTTGTATTCAAGCTGGCACCCAGGAATATTATGTTTTGTGAGGGTTTTGATTTCTTTTCGTTTACTGTGTACCCTAGGCAACTTAGAAGGTGTTTGACAAATGCCAGATGCTGTAAAAGAAGGTCCTTGCTTTCTGCTTGAATAAGACAGTCGTCCAGGTATGGGTATATTTGAATTCCTCTTTGTCTGCAGTATGCAATTACTGGTGCCAGGCATTTTGTGAAGACCCTGGGCGCAGTAGATAAGCCAAAGGGCAGTGCAGAGAATTGATAATGCTTTGAACCTGCAATGAAGCGGAGGCATCTTCTGCAATTTTGTCTGATAGGGACATGCAGGTATGCCTCCTTGAGGTCCAAAGTGACTAGCCAAGCATTCTTGCCCAGCATGGGAAGAAGCTGCTGTAGTGTTAGCATATTGAATTTTGGTACTTGCAAATAGGTGTTCAGAATTGAAATATCCAGAATGGGTCTCCATGCTTTGTCCTTTCTTGGAACTAGGAAGAGTCTTGAGTAAAATCCTTGTCCTTGCTCCTGTGTAAGTACCTGTTAAATGGCTCTCATGTTCATGAGAGCTGTAATTTGTTTTTGTGCCTCTGCCCATCAATTTGGTGGCAGGTTTGGCATTCCTTTGATCCTTGGTAAGGTATGAAAGTGGAATCTGTATCCTTGAGAGACAATGTTTAGAACCCATTTGTCTTTTGTGATGATGTGCCAGTTGTCTGCAAAAAATGCTAGTTTTCCTCCCAAGGGTGTTGCCAGGAGAGATTTGCTTGGTAGTATGAGGATAGAGTCATTGTGTCTGCCTTCTGCTAGCTTGGGGCCTGTCTTCTCCTCCTTTCTGGGTAGCAGAACCCCATTGTCGAGGTTTGTAAGGGCCCTGTGACTGACCTCTGCCCCTTGGGTGTCTGTATTTGCCCCTCTGTGATCTGTCTGAAGCTGGAAAGGACCAATTTTTTGTTGGCCAATTTCTGCTGAAGCGAGGGGGTTGTACCTGCAAGAAATCCTTAACCGTTTGCATAGATTTAGCCTTATCCTCCATTTTCTTTAAAACCTCTTCTGCTTTGACACCAAATAATACATCCTGTTGTAAAGGTGCATCTAATAATTTTGCTTTAACATGGTCAGGGAGGGTTTGCTCTTTTAACCAAGCATGTCTATGAATGACAGAGCCAGTAACAGATGCTCTACAGGAAGCTTCCAAGGAATCAAATCCGCATTGTAAAGTATGCTTGCCCACCTGTTCAGCTGCATGCAACAGATCCTGCATTTCCTTGAATTCACGCTGTTCTGAATGTGTGCTCATTTTTTGTTTTAACTGAGACATCAGGAATTGTTGATATTTCAACATGTGAAACTGGCAATTTAATGCTCTCATAGCCAGAGTTGCACAGGTGTATATTTTCTTTCCCCATCTATCTAGGGCCCTGGAATCTCTTTCAGAGGGCACAGGATTTTTAGCCATAGAAGCTTTTGCTCCCTTAGGACCCTGGGATATGGTTTCTGGGTCAGCTACAGGGCTTTTATAAAGGAATTTGTGTGAGTCAGGTACTCTGTAGTATCTGTCTGGTTTGGCTGGAGCAGGAGGTAGAGAGTCTGGATTTAAACTAGACTCCAAGTAGACATCATCCACAATATCTAAAACAGGAGGGATAGCAAGAGGTCTGTGCTGGAGTAATAAAAGGAACTCTCGGAGCCTTTTCTTATATTCCGAGTAATCCTGGCCTTCCCAGTGGAAATGTTCCCTCGTGGTATGTAATGTTTCCCCAAAGGAGTAGTCTTCAGGGGGAGATGCTGAGGGAATAGAGTCTTCAGCATCAGAATCCTCATAAGGTGGAAAAGTGAAATCCTGTTCCTCAGAAGAATCTGAGGAGAGAGAAACCTGGTCAGAGGATGCATAATCCTCCTCTTGTCTTGGTCTTTTATCAGGAGGGGGATGGAAACCCATGATAAGGGTAATTAAATCTTCAGCCATCTTAAGCATCTGTTTCTTAGGCATGGGGCCTTGACCTGTAGACTGATGAACAGTTTTCTTAGGTTTTAAAGGATTTTTAAGCTTAGCATAAGATTTAATGGTGAGTGTAGTCGGTCTGAAGACACCTTCTGCAACCGAAGGTGTTTCCTCTGCACCGGTGTCTAATTCTGCTCTGGTGTCGGTAGATGGCTGCGGTCGGCCTAATAGACTCCACTTGGGAGTCGGCAGCTGTATGGGGTTCCAGCTCTGCGGTTGTCAGGGGCTGCGTAGGCGCCTCACTGAAAACCGGAGAACCGGCGACAGGCCCAGCTGAGGCCTCGGTGTCTGGCTTATTCCTAGGCTGCCTGTCCTTATCCTTGCGTTTTTTATGAATTGCGGTCGTCGGCTGCTCCGAAAGCATGATATAATTAAATTTCCTACCAAAGTAATGCCGTGCGAAGTCAAAACAGTGTTTGATAGTGCGTTTATTAAACCTAGCGCAAAACTGACAACCTGTGACATCGTGGTCTGGGCCTAGGCAAGGAATACAATAGGAATGGAAGTCCTTATGAGGTATTTGCTTCCCACAAGAAATGCAATTGTTAACTTTTTCTGACATCGGACTGAGGCAAGAAAATGTTCCCCAACGGGGTACTTAGCTAAAGACTTCGGACTGAAATTCAAATCTAAAATCTCAGGTGTCGGCCAACCGGCACTTGCAAACTGCTTCTGCTTCGGGCACCGCGTGGCAAGAAAGACTGAAGAAAATGGCGTTGGATGCCTCTTATATACCCCTGGCACACTGATGTCAGGGAAGAAGCAACAGCAACCGACGCCGGACCAAGACTTTGGAATTCGGGCTGACTGCGGGACCGCATGACGGCAGGATAACCCAAGTGTGATGACTGCAGCAGGGTAACACGATGAACATCTGTGTCTGTGCTGCTTCAGCTGCATGATATCACTGTTAGCAGATATATTCAGACATATGTACTATTATACACAGTGATGATGTCTGTCTTCATGTACTGCCAGGAGGGCATTCTTGCTCACAGTGCTGTCTTGGGGGACAAGGGTGACTGCAGCTGTGTCCGGTATTGTGGGCAGACACTTATGTATTCATGGTATGTTATGCCATTCTGGAGGGGGAGCTGCAGACACTTGCTGCTGGGTCTGTGTACCCGGTTCAGCACCTTGGTAGAGTTCTGGCAGGGGATACCATACTTGTACACCCATTGACAAGACAGTATTGTCTTATCTTGCTGTGGCAATGCCTCACAGCTGTACAGATTCGCAGGGGTTGCCCAGAGGCAGGGGCCATGGGTCAGGACATTAACCCTATTGTGGTATACGGGAAGATGTATAGGAACCCATTCATGTATTTGCAGCCAGAGACAGTGTAGGCACACAGCTTAGTGTCAGACCCTGCACACTCCATGCTGGCCATGCTTCCACCCTCCCTCTGTTATTCTAACCTCTTCCATACATTATATAGATATTCTCTGATACATCCCCTAAGGGTATCACCCCATCACAGGTGTGTGTTAGTGTTGGTCCACATTTCATGCAGTGGGACATGGTGGGCATGTTACTGTGGTTTGTCCACATGGCTTTGCATATGGCTTATGTGGAGCGTGTTATGTTATGTGGGTGTCCATGACTTAACATGCATTGGCAGTATATGTGAGACACAGGCCTTTGGCAGAGGCCTGTGGGGCATTAGGTGTTGCTGCGGGCCAGTTGTGGCAGGCCGTTGCATTCTGACAGGCCTACAGTCACAGCCCACCATACAGTATATTCCCCTGGGGTGACAGGGTAGGTGTGATGGGTGTTCATGCACATTCCTTCTATCAGTCTTGATCAGGTGGTGTGGATGCTGGCAGGGTGTTACGTACAGCTAGGGACAAACCTGCATGGGACACATGCACTGCATGCTGCATTCTTCCACTATTGCCATGTACAGGAGGGGTCATATTGTACCCATTCCCCACAGCAGGGATATGGCCAGAGAGGTACCTGTGGGTGGTGTTTGCATGAGCTGGGTGCATGTGTGCTATGAACACTACTTGCATCTGACACACAAATATGCATGGGCCATTCCAGGTATGCCTGCAAGTGCAGGTACACCAGCTGTTTGCCAATACATCAGTCCTGCCTCCTTTGTGATCTGCAGTTGTTTGGGCGGGCATCACCAGTATCCCCTACTACGGGACCAGTTGCTGTGATGCTTACCTGTATGTACAGTTCCAAGGGTGTCTCCATTTCACAGTGATACAATGTATACTGTATGTCTGGGGTACTTCCCCCTGTGTACTGCTTGTATATCTAGCCCAAAAGCCATGCCATGTCAGTCTTTCAGATGGTGACACATACTACCACCATACATTTACACTGGCTTACTGCTGGCAGGTGGTATACTGGTGGGGATTGTCCTCGGCACTGCAGGTGTGAGGGCTTCTCCCTGTCATTAGCAGTACTGGGCTATGAGTACCAGGTCTTACCTCGACATGCATACATACTGACCACTCACACACAATATGAAACACACACACCATCCTAAACACACACAGACCTGCATATTGTGCACATGCTACAACCTATCCTGCTACTTTGGCCACCTCTGGGCATCTCTGCTCCACTCGTATTATACCTACGCATGCATGTTACTACATTTCTTCACTGGATTGGTGGGGCAAACTGTTACATTTCTACAATGGAATGGGGGTGGGGCACACCTGACTGTTTCTACATGTCTACATGGGAGTGGGATGGGGGGCACACCTGACTTTCATTACATTGCTATGTAGGATGGGGGGGGCACAAGTGACACATGTACACATTTGCTATGACTGTACTGGTATGTCATGCACTCCATTTCATTCTGTATTGCTACCTATCATGCTGTCTAGAGGCACACTTGTGTACTACAGATCGTGGCTTTGGTTGCCCTACATATTATTGTCTGACGTCCTACCCTTCAAAACTGGCATCCTACTGCCTGCCCTGCTATGGTCTGTCTGTGTAGGCCTGGGGGTGGGGTTAACCCTAGCCATCATTCTGGGGCCATGGCACAGGCCCTGTTTGGGTTTGTGTCCACCTGTCCTGCTGTCTGCAACTGTTGTTAGACATGTGAACCACCCTGACTGGCATGTGTGAGTCATATGGACACACATTTCACGCAGCACATTTCTTGTAGTGGTTTGTGTCACCCTGTGTAATACTGGCTACTATGGTGACTCCAGTATGTGTTACACATGTCAGGGTGCCACTATGGGTGTCTACTGTCTGCTGTCTTAACATTCAGCCGCCCAATTCCCTTGCATGCTCACATCCATACCATAGCTACAGGTGACAACACCTTCTACTCCACTTGGCAATTGGTAGGTTGACTGACTTACCCTGTGGGTGTGCCAGACTTGCGGATGGTGCTGGAGGGCTGCCTATGTTGGATGCAGATAGTACACTCCCTACACATGGTTGAGCATAGGTGGTGTAATGTTTGGCATCCCTTTTACTGTATGTGCGAGTTGGAGAGAGTTATCATTCCCTGGGACCCTACTGTGTCAGTGCATGTGCTATGCGTTGCCTCTTTGCCAAGGCCAGGGCATACTGGGCATGCTGCCTTCTGCCTACTGGGGCAGGCTCAGGTTCTTCCTCCTCCGGGTTACTCTATGCCTGTGCAGGCCTTGACATTGGTGAGGGGCTGTGTGGCCCTGCCTCATGCTGTTCCTGCTGCAGCTGTTTCCGCAGGATCATATATTGTAGCATCGCATATACCATAACTATTTGGGTACATGTACTGGTGAATACTGCAAGGCTCCATCAGATATGTCCAGACACCGGAACCATGACCTGAGCATCCCAAACACATGTTCTATTATATATCTGGCCTGTGCGTGTGCCTCATTATGGCATTGTTGTTCAGGTGTGTGTGCATTTCTGATGGGTGTCATCAGCCACGGCTCCAGTGTGTACCCAGCATCCCCCACTAGATGACCATAGGGGATGTCCTCATTGGCAAATCTCTGGTACAGCTGCGTCAGATGCCATATGTGGGAATCGTCATAGCTTCCAGGGCAGCCAGCACACACATTCATTATAATGCCCTGGGCATCACATACGACCTGGCAGTTGATGGAGGGGATGCCGCTGCAGTTGATGTAGGCCATACCCTCTTCACCGGGTGGTGCTTTGATGTGTATGTGCATGCAGTCTATAGCACCCACTACCCCAGGGTATTCTGCTATTTGGTGGAAGAGATGCATATTGCTGGTCAACACCTCACGGGTGTTGAGGAAATATGCATGCTCACTAGCATCTGCTGACATGGCATCCAGGAACTGGTGGAATACTCTGGATGCTGATGCCTGTGAGATGCCTGTGAGATCCCCACATTATCCCCAGCTGTGCTTTGGGTGGTACCTGTGGCTAGTATACCTAGGCCTACACATAACCTTGGTATCCACTGGGATGGGTTCCCCTTGTTCGTTTTGGTGTGTCAGGTGTGGCCGGCATAGCTCTACTACTTGCTGTAGGAGGTCTCTGTCCACCGTATAGTGCTCCAGTATCTCCAGCTCATGTAGTCCCTGGTAGGTTACCCTGGGTTTGTACACTCTTCTCCATCTCCTCACTGTGGATTGTTCGGCAGCATGCACATCCTCACCACCCTCAGCCTCTTGCACATGTTATTCTATGTTACCTGCAGCAGCCCTTTTCATTTTGTAGGTTTGTTTGTTAAAAATTCCCCGCTTGTATACACCGGTGGTGTAGAGTGTGGGAAAAACCAGTGGGGAAGGTGTTTACTTAGTTTATAGTAGTGTTCTGGGCTGGGCTGCTGCCTGTGTAATTGGCTGCTTCTGATACATTTCACCTGTCAGCTATGCTAGTTCTCCTTGATTACCTTCCTACTGCTGATTTCCCTTCCCATTGCCCTTCTGTTTGGGCCCAAGGCCGCGCCGCACAAACAGAGTACTCGGATGTGCATACTGCTGCTGTTTCCTGGTTTAACTTCTTCTTTCTTCCTGTAAATCCCGGTGTGCAGCACGCACACCCGCTTACAGTTTGTAAAGAGTGCTGGGCAGGTTTAGACACACCCCCTAGGTTGGCTGTGCTAAGATGGGAGCATACCCAAGCCACAGGGCTCACAATCCGTGTACAGTATGTCTAACACACCCAGCCATGATGTCACCTACCTCCTAGTCTTGCACTCAGCTATTCATACTCTTACACTGTTGGGACCTGCCTTACATGCTGAGGCAAACCGGGATTCACTATCCTTCCCCTCATTTGCATAAGACTGCCTGCTAATGCATGGTTACATGTGTCACACTGTGCCTCCCCCCTCACCAAGCACTACTCACTGGCCAGGTTGTCTTTTGCCTGCCATTGACTTGCATGGGGGAATACTGATTTTAGTTAGACTGCTTTTAAGTTTATTTTCTTATTTCCCCACTGATCCCGTTTGCGTGCCGCTGCCCTATGCTTATACAGCCGTGATCGGCAGACATATAATAAAAGTTGTATTTTGTATGTTTGCATTGTTCTACCTGGCCATTGGCATGCTTCCTCAATGTTATGCAGCATTTATATGGGGCGGTCATGTCCCCGTTCTGGATTTTGCAGTACCGTACACGGTTACTAACAGAGTATATTTCTGCACATTATGCTAGTCCTGCACGTCGTGATTCCTGCTTCCTGGATGGCAGATTTACCTCATTTGCATGGTTTTCACCTGCAAATGGGGTGATTTGCATACAGGGGATGGGGACGTGTAGCTTTAGTGCTAGAGCGCTCGCGCATGTCAAACGGGCACGTACGTGGATCGCTCGGCTGCCATATTGGCAATATTTCCTCTTACACTAATCATGCACACCGTGCAGGTTTTTGAGAATCCAGGGGACAGTCCTTTATCTAAAAGACAAATTACTTGTGTACATGAAAAATGGCTAAAGAGTTTTCAATATTATAACTGACTGTGCCATTTCCGCTCATGGGACAAAACCATTACTTTTTTATGATGTAATCTGAAAGAATAAATGCATACAACATTTTGCTATTTTCAAAATGTAATATATTTATTATGTTACTGAAGTACCTATCCATCAAGTTATAAAATGCAGTAGGTGTAAAAACTTCAAAGTTGTAAGTGTTAGCTAAACAGCCCAGGAAGGCACACGTGTATAAAAGGCTGAAATGAGCTCTATGTATTCTAAGAACGGGACACTACACCCTATAGCACAAATTTACGTTCATTGGAAGATGATCTCTGCACTAACTGAAAAAGAAGAAAGTACAGTTGTGTACACTTACCATAAATGTAGATGTTCGTGTGTATTCACTGTTGCAGTCATTACATTTCGGTAATCTGCCTGCAGGTTGCCCTCAGTCGGCCTGATTAACAAAGTCTTGGGTCCTGAGTCGGTTGCTGTCCCTTCTTCCATGACGTCAGGTCATCAGGGGTATAAAACATGCAGCAGACGCCATTACATCGGTTTTTCTTGCCCCAGATGTCAGGTGCCCACCCCTAACGGGAAGGAAATAAACATAACACAAAGGTATAACTCCAACAAAAAGCAAATACACCAAAAAGGCTTTTAAGCATAGTAAAGGAAAGTAGAGGTACAGCCAGAAGAAGTTAGGGGGCTGGAGGGAGGGTAACCAGGACTGCAACAATGAATACACTCAAACATCTACATTTATGGTAAGAGTACACAACTGTACTATGTTCTTCATGTTTCACTGTTGCAGTCATTACATTTGAGTAGATTCCCAAAGCTATGGTTGGGAGGAGGAGTTAATATAGCATTAGGGCCAGCTATAAGGACCTGAAAGACTGCAGTGGCAAAGCCAGTTCTGGATTTAGAGAAAATTGGCAAATGATAATGCTTGGTGAAAGTATGTACAGAACTCCAGGGAGCAACTTCTAGGATGTCCCTGGTAGGAACACCTCTGAGAAAGGCTGCAGAAGTAGATGCAGCCCTGGTGGAGAGAGGTATGATCCCCTGGGGGATAGGTTTTCCGTGATGCTTATAGCAGAAATGAATGCAATGGCTTATCCATTTAGAAATGGTTTGTTTTGAAATAGCCTTCCCCTCTGCCCTTCTGCAGCAAAATGCTACCTTCAGTTGTTCAGATTTTCTTCAAGGTTTAGTCTTGTCCAAGTAGAATCTAAGTTGTCTGTGCACATCCAAGGAATGCAAAATCCGTTCCCCTTTGTTCTGTGGACTGGGAAAGAAGGTTGGCAAATGAATGGACTGTAAGAGCCACACTGGATACCACCTTGGGCATGAAGGATGGATTGGTCCGGAGTGACATGAAAGATGATGAAAGGCTCCACTGCCATAAGGGCCTGTAATTCAGATAAACTTCTAGCTGAAGTGATTGCTAAAAGGAAAGCTGTTTTCCAAGAAAGAATTTTTGAGTCTACAGTAGCAGCTGGCTCGAAAGGAGGTAGAGTGAGTTTCTCCAATACAAAGTTAAGGTCCCAGGCAGGGGTTGGAGCTCTCCTGGGTGGTCTCAGATTTTTGGCCCCTCTGAGGTACTGCTTGAGTAGAGGATGAGAGAAGAGGGGCGGTTCTGTGTTATAATGAGCTGAAATGGCTGAGGCATGGATTTTAATGGAGGAAAAAGACAGGCCCTTATGAAGCATCTCAGTTAAGTATTGCAAAATCTGAGGTAAATTAGGTGCTGCTGTGCTCATCCCTTGAGATTGGTTCCAGGCACAGAATCTTTTCCATTTTTCAGCATAAGATATTCTAGTACTAGGCCTCCTTGACTCCAAGATGACATCCATCACAGGTTTGCTGAGGGATGATAAGGGTGAGTTTAAGTAATTAGCCAGGCTGCAAGGTTCAATGTTGGAAGCGGAGGGTGCAGAATCTGGATCTCCTGCTGAGACAGCAGGGAAGGGGTCTGAGGCAAGTGCCATGGAGATAACTGTGACACACTGCGCAGGAGGGGGTACCAGTGTTGGCGTGGCCAGTCTGGCCAATCAAAATCATCCTTGGTTTGTCCCGTTTGACTTTTAGTAGAACTTTGGAGAGCAGAGGCAATGGGGGGAAGGCGAAGACTGATAGGTTTTTCCAGCTGAAGGACAGAGCATCCACTTTCCAGGCTTGTTTGTGGGGAGTCCTTGTGCAAAACTTGTCCAATTGGTAGTTCTGGAGGGAGGCAAATAGGTCTATATCTGGGCTCCCCCATTCGCTTGTCAACATGTTGAAAATCTTTGGTTCCAGTTTTCACTAATGTGGGTCCATGAGGTTTCTGCTTAGTCCGTCTGCCAGTGTATTTAATTTTCCTGGCAGGAATTGAGCTTGTAGGTGCACTTGGTAGCTCAAGGCTATGTTCCACAATGCCATGGCTAGTCTACAGAGGGGGTACGAATGTGTACCCCCCTGCTTGTTTATGTACCACATAACCGTGGTGTTGTCCGTCTTTACCATTAGCTGTCCTGGAAGAATGTAGTCCTTGAAGGCTGTCAGAGCATTCTGTGCACCTAACATTTCTTTTTGATTGATATGCAGGTGCATTTGACTTGGGTTCCATTTGCCCTGAATGCACTTCCCTGCCAGGTGAGCTCCCCATGCATAGTCTGATGCGTCTGTTGTTAGGGTTTGGGTGGCAGGGGGTAGTGTGAATGGTAGTCCCTTGTTTTGGTGGCAGGCCTCTGCCCACCAGAGGAACTCTAGGCGTAGGCAAGGTATGACAGGAATCATTGTTTCTAGGCAGTGAGAATGTTGACTCCATAAGCTTTTTAGATAGTACTGTAGTCTCCTCATATGCAGTCTTGCATATGGAATTAGAAGAATGCATGAGGCCATGAACCCCAAGGCTTGCAGTATTTGTCTTGCAGATAGCAGGGTTTTTGTGGCCACTTGTTTGAAATAGGTTATCAAATGAATTGCTTTTCTGACGTGAGGTAAGCCATCTGGGAAGTTGTATTCAAGCTTGCTCCCAGGAATGTAATCTGTTGACAGGGTACCAGTTGTGATTTATTTTCATTTATGGTGTACCCCAGACAAGTTACAACCCTTTTTACAAACGCCAGATGATTCAAAAGTATGCCCTGGCTTTCTGCCTGAATTAGACAATCGTCCAGGTTTGGGTATATCTGAATACCTCTTTGCCTGCAAAATGCAATAACTGGAGCCAGGCACTTTGTGAATACCCTGGGTGCAGTAGACAAGCCAAAGGGCAGTGCAGAGAACTGACAATGCATGTAGCCTGCTTTGAAGCGTAGGTATCTTCTGCAAGATTCCCTGATTGTGATGTGCAGGTATGCTTCTTTTAAATCTAGTGGTGCCAACCAGGCGTCTTTGCCTAGCATAGGAAGTAATTGGTGAAGAGTCAGCATCTTGAATTTTGGAATCTCAGAGTAGACATGTCTAGGACTGGATGCCAAGATTTGTCTTTTCTGGATACCAGGAAAAGTCTGGAGTAGAAACCTTGTCCCTTTTCCTCGTCTGGTACCAGTTGAATAGCCCCCATGCTTAAGAGAGAAAGTACTTATTTTTGAGCCTCTGCCCATTGATTTGGGGGCAGGTCCAGCCACCCATTTGGCATTGGCAATGTGTGGAAATAAAATCTGTATCCCTGGGACACTATATTTAAAACCCATTTGCCCTGGGTTATGAGTTCCCAGTTCTTTGCATGAAGAGCAATCTTTCCCCCCAAAGGGGCGGTCAGAAGACAAGTGCTTGGAAATTTTAAAAGGAAGTCACTGAGACTGTTTACCATAGAGGGGGTGTCTTGTTATTCCCAAATTTGGAAGTAGAGGCCCCCCACTGCTTAGTTCTGACAGTCCCCTGGGACTGAAACCTGGGGTTTTTGCTGTGTCTGGGATTGGCTTGAGAAGACCTGGAAAGGACCAATTCTTACTAGGCCAGTGCCTACTAAATCTAGGAGGATGCACTTGTAAAAAAATCTAACAGTTTGCATAGATTTAGCTTCATCTTCCATCTTTTTAAGAACTTCTTCAGCCTTGTTGCCAAACAGGTGGTCCTGATTTAAAGGAGTATCCAACAATTTAGCTTTAACATGATCAGGCAAATATTGCTCCTTAAGCCAAGCATGCCTTCTAAGCACAGACCCAGTAGCAGCAGCCCTGCAAGAGGCCTCTAAAGAATCAAAACCACACTGCAAAGTATAAAAATAATAAAACAGCCACTAAGGACTAGATGTAAGCCTTCACTGTTTTAATAAAACACAAAAGCACAGAACCAAATAACTATGCGCTTTCACCAGGCATAAACCGCTAGCTTCTTCAGAGTCATTTGGTATTACAAAGAAAACATTTAAATATATAAACAATCAATTAGTTAATTGATTAATTAATGAACTAACCAACCAAAAAAAAGGTAGTTGATTAAAAAGTTCATAAATACCTACACATTCAATCACATTTGACCAACCTCATATTACCATAATACCTTTACAATAGACATTAAATAGAAACATTTTTTTTTACAGTCTCTTGTGTTAAAAGGCAGAATAACCAGTATTGTAACACATATATATTTTATATCATGTGACAATAAGCCAAATTAATATATTATTTAATACATAGTAATGACATTGCAACAATTGTCAACACTATGTATATATTTTTTATTTCCCCAAATTAAATCTGATTTGCCTTTACCTTTAAAATAGGCATCAGGGAGACACTGTCATTCAAACAAGGTGGCTTCAAGGCATTAAACCTAAGTTCCCAAGTTGTTTCCAAGGCTCCAATTTTATTATTGGTGTTGCACCCCTCTTTCACTAGTGACAACTCGATCTATAACAAAAAATACAAACTTTTTAAAATTCTTACATTTTATCGTATGTAAATAAAGTGCATTGTGCTCATCATTTCTATTGATGCACCTTAAACGTTATGAAATCCTGTCACGTAATCTACGGATGGTCTTACCTACATAAAACCCTTCACATGCAATGCAGGAGGCAACATATACAATACACTTTGTATTACAATTACATATCCCTGGACATGAAATAGTGTACTTATAGTCATTTACACATAAGTATGGACCATCATTGATGTATCTACACCATTTACACATGCCACATTTTTTTCATAAGTGACTTTCTTCGAACATTGGCTTCTCTTTCAAGAATACTTTTTAAGTTGTTCCCTCTACTGTAAACTATCAATGGTTCTTGACCTACAGTTTCTTTGATATTATCACTTAAACAGAATATCCAAGCATTCCTCAAGCATGTCACCAAATCATGAGTCCTGTCATTGTATTTTAATACAAACATGGCACCTAGTTTTTCATGGTTGACTTCATTTGGAGTCCTAGATGTTACATTCCGCAAAATAGGAATGTAACATTTCTCTTTTTCTCATAATCTCTCTTTTGGTGTTTAGTAATAATTTTAAGGGATATCCCCTATCTAAGAACATTCCTATCAATTTATACATTTCCTCTTTAAAGGTTAAGTTGTCACTAACCAACCTAGATGTTCTCACCATCTCTCCCTTTACGATTCCTTTTCTTTGGTGGTAGGGGTGACAACTACTGAAATGTAAAAGTGAGTTTGAATATGACTCTTTTCTGTAGATATTACTACACAAGCCTTTCTTTAATCTTTAACTTTGAGAAATTATGTACAAAATTTAGAGCAATACAGTTGGATAATTTATTTTTAAAGAAATCTATGGCCTTCAACCAAGTGCCGAAAGGACTGCGATTATGGAAACTTCCTATGGGAGTGGAAGAAGGGACTGTAGCCTATCGTGAACTGATTTCGCTGTATAACAAAACAGGTAGGGAAATGTTAAATATTATTATATGTAATAATGAGACAAAACTGGCCAAACTGCAAGAGGACATTAACAGTCTTAATGTAAGCATTACTAATGACTTATTATTCTCTCAACAAAAACAAAGTTTTGAAAAAGTGCTCGAGTGTTGAGACTTTTGTCAATAAAAATCTCACTATTAAACATAAAAAAGCTTAATAGAGACACTCTTGACTACAAGAACAACTGTGCCTACCCACCGGACACTAAACAAAAAGCTAATAAATGCTTGGTCAATGAACGGTCAGCTAGTGTTGTACAGAATAACTTTGACGAAAACACTGACCCAGATGAATGTTTTTTAGAACATCAGACCGAGTTGAGGAGGTCGGAGAGACTAAAACAGGAGACAAACAGGCAGGAATGTACAATACCAGTATTGGAATGGTCGAGGGGGGAGGGGAACAGAAGGGGTTATCATTAATGACTTGTGACAATTTTATGAAAATGGAAACTAATGCTTATTCTGATGATGTAGTGCATACTCATAACAGTATTGATGTTTTTGAAACATTGAATAGTATTGATGGTTTTGAAACACTGAATGATCACCACGTGTCTACAATGTATTCTAACAATGAATGTGAAATGGATAATTTTAGTTTTGTGAATTCCAACTATTTTGGGGACGATACATGCCCTAATATAAACAATACATCTATGGTTTACAATGTGCTAAAGAAACATGGTTTTCATATCTATAATTATACAGACATGGAAATATGTGATGTTCATTTTGAATTACTGAGTAAGGGCACAAATTTTGTACCTACTTTTAGATTGGATGTTGCTCAAGTTTTGGTTAATCTTAAATGTTTTACGAGACAGTTAAATTTAAAAATGTTTTTTTCTAATGGTAGTAACAACACCATTGAAACTGAACTGGCTATGCCCCTTAAGAAAATAAGTACTTTTATCCCCCACCAAACCCTGAGGTTCTTACCTTAGAGAGATGTGTTGAAGCTGAATTTAGAAAGACTTTAATACAAGATAGATATGTTACGGACAATTTTAAAAAAGAAGAAAGACTGTTTATGAGAAACTTGCATCAAAACCAACAATACAGGTTTATGAAACCAGACAAGGGTTGGGGGATGATGATTATGACTAAGATAGATTATTGTAGTAGAATGATCCAAATTCTTAATAATGAGTCAACTTACTGTAGAGTATCTAAAAATGAAGTAAATAGAGCCTACTTAAAGATAGACCTTTTCTTACAGGATGCACTATTTCAAGGCCTAATCAATGAAGTAGAGTATAATTATTTAACAGTAAAATCTCCAACTCTACCAGTTATTTTTGGGATTCCCATGGTCCACAAAGAAATTAGCAACCCTCCATTTAGACAGATTGTTGCAGCTAGGGGTTCTAAGACAGAACCCCTAGCTTCCTTTGTGGACACTTGGTCAGAAACAGCAGTAGAAGAGGCTGTGCATATATTGACAGACTCATGGCATTGCCTTGAGAGGCTTAGGGAAGTTAAAGACAACAATAGTTATGTTTTTGTGACAGTGGATGTGGTCAACTTATTCACTGTCATTCCCCATGAACAGGGATTGGCTATGTTCCATGAAAGTCTCTCAAGAAGTAAAACGACAGATAGACCTTATGGAAATTACATTAAAAAACAACTTTATTAGTTTTGAGGGTGTAATCTATCAGCAGTTAAATGGTGTAGCAATGGGAGATAAATGTGCCCCTGTTTTTTCCAACTTGGTACTACTTGCATGGAAGAACCTTTTTATTTTTCCATCCACATTTAAAGATAATATTCTTTTATACAACAGATTTTTGGATGATGTATTAATTTTATGGAAAGGAGATGAAATTTCTATAGTAGAGTTCACTGACTATTTAAACGCCACAACAGATTTTTTTAAATTTACTTATTCATGGCACAATGAAGAGATTAATTTCCTGGACATAACTATAAAGAAAACATCACAAGGCTTGTGTAGTACTATCTACAGAAAAGAGTCATATTCGAAATCACTTTTACATTTCAATAGTTGTCACCCCCACCACCAAAGAAAAGGAATCATAAAGGGACAGATGGTGAGAACATCTAGGTTGGTTAGTGACAACTTAACCTTTAAAGAGGAAATGTATAAATTGATAGGAATGTTCTTAGATAGGGGATATCCCTTAAAATTATTACTAAACACCAAAAGACAGATTATGAGAAAAAGAGAAACGTTACATTCCTATTTTGCGGAATGTAACATCTAGTACTCCAAATGAAGTCAACCATGAAAAACTAGGTGCCATGTTTGTATTAAAATACAATGACAGGACTCATGATTTGGTGACATGCTTGAGGAATGCTTGGATATTCTGTTTAAGTGATAATATCAAAGAAACTCTAGGTCAAGAACCATTGATAGTTTACAGTAGAGGGAACAACTTAAAAGGTATTCTTGAAGCCAATGTTCAAAGAAAATCACTTATGAAAAAATGTGGCATGTGTAGACGGTGTAGATACATCAATGATGGTCCATACTTATGTGTAAATGACTATAAGTACACTATTTCATGTCCAGGGATATGTAATTGTAATACAAAATGTATTGTACATGTTGCCTCCTGCATTTCATATGAAGGGTTTTATGTAGGTAAGACCATCCGTAGATTACGTGACAGGATTTCAGAACATTTAAGGTGCATCAATAGAAATGATGAGCACAATGCACTTTATTTACATACGAAAAAATGTAAGAATTTTAAAAAATTTGTATTTTTTGTTATAGATAGAGTTGTCACTAGTGAAAGGGGGGTGCAACACCAATAATAAAATTGGAGCCTTGGAAACAACTTGGCAACTTAGGCTTAATGCCTTGAAGCCACCTGGTTTGAATGACAGTGTCTCCCTGATGCCTATTTTAAAGTTAAAGGCAAATCAGATTTAATTTGGGGAAATAAAAAATATATACAGTGTTGACAATTGTTGCAATGTCATTACTATGTATTAAATAATATATTAATTTGGCTACTTACTGTCACATGATAAAAAATATATATGTGTTACAATACTGGTTATTCTGCCTTTTAACACAAGAGACTGTAAAAAATGTTTTGTTTCTATTTAATGTCTATTGTAAAGTTATTATGGTAATATGAGGTTGATTGAATGTGTGGGTATTTATGAAGAACTTTTTAATCAACTACCTTTTTTTGGCTGGTTAGTTCATTAATTAATCAATTAACTAATTGATTGTTTATATATTTAAATGTTTTCTTTGTAATACCAAATGACTCTGAAGAAGCCAGCGGTTTATGCCTGGTGAAAGCGCTTAGTTATTTGGTTCTGTGCTTTTGTGTTTTATTAAAACAGTGAAGACTTACGTCTAGTCCTTAGTGGCTGTTTGATTATTTTTATCTTTAGTTCAAAGTGTTTTACTCTATCCGTTTGGATTTTGTTTGTGATACATTGCAAAGTAGGTTTTCCAACTTGTTCAGCAGAATGCATTAAATCCTGTAAATCTTTATTTATTTTTTATTTTTTCATTTAACATTTGTTAACTGGGAAAGTCCGACTTGGAACGAAGCCAATTTTTAGTGGAGGCCCGAGTAGAAATGCTCCAGATGCATGTCTTTGTAACGTGGGAGGAAACTGAAGCACCAGAGAAAACCCACACGAACGCAGGGAGGACATGCAGACTCCACAAAGAAGGCACCCCAGCCGAGAATCGAACTAGAGAACCTCTTGCTGTGAGGTGACAACACTACCGCTGCACCACTGCGCTGTCCCATTTATTTTCCACACAGTCCGGAATCAACATCATTTTCTGTTTAAGCAGTCCAATGACATGTTGCTGATATTTTAACATATGAAATTGGCAGTGTAAAGCTCTGGAGTCGCTATCAAAAGGGGTAGGATTTTTAGCAGTAGAAGCCTTAATGCCCTTGGGCCCCTAAGAAATAGTTTCTGGATCTGCAATAGGATTTTTGCAAAGGAACTTGTGGGAGTCAGGAACCCTGTAGTATCTGTCAGGTTTACTAGGAGCAGGAGGCAGGGAATCAGGGGACAAACCGGATTCCAAGAAAACATCATCAACAATGTCTAGTAAAGGAGGAATAGCCAAAGGCCTATGGTGAGGTAGAAGGAAATCCCTAAGCCTCTTTTTTGAATCAGAAAATTCCTGGCTTTCCCAGTGAAAATACTCCCTTAGAGTATGTACGGTTTCCCCAAAAGAAAAGTCCTCAGGAGGGGAAGCAGAGGGAATAGAATCCTCTGCATCAGAATCCTCATAAGTAGGTAAGGACAAATCCAGGTCATCAGAAGAGTCAGAAGAAACAGAATCCTGATCGGAAGATTCATAATCAAGCTCAGCCCTAGGCCTATTGGGTGGGGGGGTTGGCTAACCCTGATTAGAGTTATTAGATCTTCAGCCATTTTTATCATTTGTTTTTTAGGCATAGGGGCCTGAGCACGTGGCCTGGGCATTGGTTTTTTAGACATGGACCGAGATTTAGGCCTTCGCAATGAAGGAGGCGCTGATTTAATATGCACATCTGTAGGCCTGAATACACCCTCAGAAGCCGGTGCCTGCACAGCAGTTCCGGACCCATCCAAGGTAGAGACATCCACGGGTTCCATAGTTGAAGTATCTCACGGCATACCGGACTCCGAATGGGTCCCAGTAGAGGCCTGCGAATCAGATGTAGTGGGTTTCAGGGGCTGCGAAAGCACCTCACTAAGTACCGGCGAACTGGCTTAGGAGAAGCGTCGGCGGCAGTTTTGGACATTGGCAGCCTGTCTCTGTCTTTATCTTTGCATTTTTTTTGGAATCCCGGTAGTCGGATGGCTAACGGGATGGCATTTCTGGATAATTAAACTGAGAACCAAAATATTTAGAGGCAAAAATATACCGACGATGGATAGTGCGCCGATTAAATAAAGCACAAATCCTACAGCAAGGTACGTCGTGGTCAGGGCCTAGGCAAGGAATACAGTACGAATGAAAATCTTTATGAGGTATTTGCTTTCCACACGTAATGCAATTATTAACTTTTACTGACATCGGTAAGGAGCAAGAAAAAGTTTCCCCAACGGGGTACTTAGCTTTAAGTTGAAGACTTTGGTTCTGAAACTCGAAAACGACAATTTCAGGAGTCGGCCGACTGGCACTTGCGAACTGCTTCTGCTTCGGGCACCGCACGGCAAGAAAGACTGATGTAATGGCGTCGGCTACATGTTTTATACCCCTGACGACCTGACGTCATGGAAGAAGGGACAGCAACCAATGCAGGACCCAAGACTTTGTTAATCAGGCCGACTGAGGGCAACCTGCAGGCAGATTATCCAAATGTAATGACTGCAACAGTGAAACACGAAGAACACCAGTTTCATTTTATTTTTACTAAACACAACTTGCCAAGAAATACAGCCAAAATAAAACAGATATTTTCTGTAGAATATGTTTTAAATAAGATTATTTTTTTCTGAACATCTCTTACCTGGCTGGACCAGAGGCCTTAAATAACAGGGCACAAAGTACTAGTGCTGCAATCCAAACAACCGCTATGACAAATATCCCACTGCCGACTCCAAGAACAATGTTTGCCATGTTGCTGGATACCAAAACAATGAAAAAAAAAGGATTACAGCTAGTGTCAGACAACACAGAAATAGTATTAGAAAGCATTTCCTTAATACAATAAACACTATTTTTTTTAAAGAAACAGAGCTGCCCTGAAGCATACACAATCTCTTTGCTAGCAGTTCCTTCATCTATCCATGTAGCTTTTATTACCTAGATTCCTTTGCTGGGCTTTGCTAATTCTTACTACATAAAAGATCCACAGTACCCAACATCTTTAAGCAATAAATCTACTGAAAGGAAGGTCTGGGGGCACAGGACATACAAGGCAAGTTCACAGCATGCAATTTCTAAGGTCAACATTCTTAACCTACTTTACATTTCCCATCAACCATAAACTAATCACGCTGGATATTCACATTCCGCCCCCACCCCTGGTCAAAGAAACCACCGTGAAAAACTTTTCAAAAGCAAACTTCATGATACTTAACACAGAGGTGGAAAGTTTCAAATCCCCCATGCTAAAGGATAACGCTGCCCAAGCTGCAAAATCCTTTACTAATGTACTCTATGGGCACCTACAAGAATGCATGGATTGTGCTATCCCAAGCAAAACCAAGACTCACTCAACCAAGAAAACGAAACCACTCTGGTGGACCTCTGTCATAAACAAGCTATACAACAGAAAGAGGAAACTAGTACAGAAAAAAGTAAAATCCCAAGAAGGAAAGGCATCCCTGATCAGTATCAGCAAGAAACTCCGATCCCTCATAAAATCATACAAGGCTAGCTTTAAAAGAAAAATTGCCAAGGACTCCAAAGAGAACCACAAGGCATTCTTTAGCTATGTCAAGAATCTAAGTGGCAATTCCTAGATCTGCTCGGAGTTAGTGCAGAATGGCACAAAATACACTGTACACTATACCGCCAACATCCTGACAGACAGGTTCAGTGCAAACTTCACCCCCCCTCACCCCCAAAAGGTCCCATAACCATACCAGAAGAATGTAGTGCCCCTGAAATCACAGAAAACAGCGCTCTCCAAAGCCAAAAAAACAGCATCAATGGGACTGGACGGTGTCCCAGGCTGCGTCCTACATGAGCTCAAAGATGAACTAACCCCTCACCTAAACACACTGCTCAAACTCAGCCTCTCCACAGGCTACGTGCCCACAGAGTGGCACACAGCAACAGTTATTCCACTCCACACAGGTGGAGCCACAACAGACCCCGGGAACTATCGCCCTATAAGCCTGACTAGCTTGGTCTGCAAGGCTATGGAGAGCATCATCATGGATCTCTAACAGAGACATTGGGAACCTCCAAACACTGGACCCTACCCAGTTCGGCTTTGTTAAGGGCAGCTCATGCCTCCTAAACCTGGTGGACTTCTTTGAGACAGTTACCAACGCTATAGACAAGGGAAATGTGGTCCAAACAGCCTAGACCTCACAAAGGCCTTCAACACCATTCCCCATTCTGGTATTATAGACAAGCTCACCAGCCTGAACATAAACCCCATGTCACGAGATGGGTTGCCAACTGGCTCACGGACAGAACCCACAAGGTAAGAGTTGCGGGAGCTAGGTCTGACTCTAAACCGGTTACAAGTGGGATTCCCCAGGGCTCAGTCCTAGGACCCCTCCTGTTCGGCATATACTTCTCAGAGGTACAGGCAAGCACAGGAGGACTATGGCTGACCAGGTTCACAGACAACTGCAAACTAGGGGCTATAACTGACTCTCCGGCTGACACAGACATCCTCCAAAAGGGTCTCACGGAGACAGATACCTGGTGTCAAAACCATGACCTCAAGCTAAATGCCAAAATGTGCATAGTCATCCCCTTTGGAAAAAACAAAGTACCCACAAATTACCACAGAGGTGGTAGCCCCCTAAATACGGAAGACAAAATAAGGGATCTGGGGACCCAAGTATATAGTAATCTCTCCTTTGACAATCACATTGCCAAAGTGGTTAGAAAATCCTTCTATGTGTCCCACCTAATCACAAAAGGGTTTGCATCCAGATCAAAAGAGGTCATTGTGCCCCTCTACGCATCACTCATTAGACCCATCACAGAGTATAATACCCCATTTGGGATGTACCTTACAAGACACCTACAACAGCTGAAAAGACCACACAAGTACCTCACCAAGAGGATCACTGGCCTCAAACAGATGCCCGACTGAAGAAACTCCAGCTGGACTCCATTGCATACCGCCTATTCAGAGGTGATCTCTGCCTGACATACAAGGCCATGTCCAACCCAGAATTGATGGGCATGCTCCACCTAAAGAAAACCATATCCCCTCGAGCCAGACGCTCTAGGGATCTAAACCTCACCACAATAATAAATAGGACGTGCTGGAGGGATACATTCCTGTCCCAGAGACTTCCCATGCTCTGGAACAAGATTACAATCTACATTAGGCAGAGCTCCTCACTAACACTCTTCAAGAGAAACCATGACGAGTGGATGGGAAACAGGAAGTTTACCCCGGGGATCATTTCAGTGGCTCTGCTGGACAGAGGCTCAGGGAACTAATCTAAGGGGGTGGTGAAAGCCAACACATTCTGGCTAGACTTATAAATGTCTTTGGGCAGATAACTTAGTACCTACCTATGAACCTATAATAATCCTACAGAAGCAATATGAAGTCCCAGGCAGACCATATACCAAGCCTAGGTCTGATTTATTCTGGTATCAAAAGAATATGGCCTCAACTATTTTTTTTTTTAACTGCATGTACAGGTGCATGAACTGAACCACTGAGGCTCTTTTTCATTTACAACCTTCTTACATACAAGTAATAAATACAAAATGAAATAAACCCAAAACAAACAAAAAAAAAAAAGTAGTTTAGGATCAACATCAAACATCAAGTTAAACAATAACTACAATGGAAAGATGTCATTGGTAACCAAAAAATATATATATATCTGACATACTTGGACCATCAGCAAATGGTTACAAATATACTGTAACAATGAATAATACAATAAAACTATGAATACACAAATCAAGAGAGACTTTCAATCAGTAGTACTGAAAATTAGTGAACAAGTCTTGGAGGTATATGATACTACAGATCAAAGGTGAGATTGATGTACAGAAAGCAATGTAACTGTATCATAATGAGCCACAGTATGCCATTACCAATTACAAAAAAAAAAAATTCAGAGCATGTCTAACAATCAAATCTCTAAGATTACTAAACAGACTACTGGCAGAAAACATTTACCAACCATAGCATTAGGTAGGTAGCTGACCATTTTTATCAATAGCTTATATGTAGAGAGGGTAGCACAGTGGTGCAGTGAGGAAAGTACAACTGAGCAAGTCCTACTTACCTGTGACACTAGATTTTCAAATTTCACACTGCCTCAGTGACATATGGGTTTCGGGCCTGCACAAACCCCACGCTGGCAGCTTTCCAGAGCTCAGAATCCCCTCTTATGGCTCTCTGTGATAGGAGATTAGCCAAACTTCTCTCATAGGGGAAGCCTAATGCCTGCCACAGACAGTCAGTTATTAAGGCTTTTAAAGCTAACTAGGACAAATTAAAAAGGACTGTAGGCAAGAACTGTCTGAAACCAACCAATTCACAGCCATAAAACAAACACCAACACAAATAACCAAAACCAACCAACAGTACAACGAGGTTGGATGCAATCAAACTATATATAAAATAAGGGGTACAAAGGGTGGGTGTTGCTACTGAGGCACTGTGAAATTCGATCAACTGTTACAGATAGTGGGACTTATGCAAATGTATTATGTTCATTATTCACACTGCCTGAATGGCACATGGTTGATTCCCATAGCTTACCCTACCTGGGAGGAGGAAGGATAAGGATCCAGGAGCCCCTGGAGAATGGTCCTCACAAAACCTGCTCAGGAATTTAAAAATCCAGTTTGTAGTGCGTTGTAAAGGTATAAACAGAGGACCAAGTTGCTGCCTTTAGGGTGCTTCTAGAATCCACACCTTTCCAATATGCCACTGAAGAGGATAAGGCTCTAGTGGAACGTGCCTTAACTTTACCTGAAAAGATTTACCATGGTGGGAGCAAAAAAAACCAATAGCAGAGGACAACCAATGGGCATTTGTTTGCTTAGAGACAGGTTGACCCTTCTTAGACCAAGAACAGGGAATAAAAACTGTTCAGCTTTTCTGAAGTGCTTAGTTATGTCAAGTTAGTGCCTTAGCTGCCTGTGCACATCTAAGGTATGCAAAATCCTCTCTTTGTTTTCAGCTTCTGGAAAGAAAACTGGGAGGCAGATAGCTTAATTTAGGGTAAATTCAGAAACAACTTTTGGCATGAAAAAAAATATTTGTGTAATTCAACCTTGTTCTTGTGGAAACCCGGACAAGGTTGGCCCCACCATGAAAACTGGCAACTCAGAGGCTCGCCCTGCAGATGTCAGAGCAATAAACATAATAGTTTTCCAAGACATGAAACTCAAATTAACCTGAAAGGCAGGTTCAAAAGGAGATAAGACCAAATTTTCAAGGACAAAGTTAAGATCCCAAGCAGGAAGAATTTGCTTTCAAGGGGGTCTCAAGTGCAACATTCCACTCAGACTGTTTGACCACAAAAAGAGACCAAAGAAGGGGATCCATAGGCAGATAAGCTAAGACAGACAGTTGCAAGAAACACCTTGCTAGATGCATAAGATAAGCCATCATTGAGCAGCTCACACAAATATTTTAAAACCAGAAGGATAGACACCATAACACCCACTCTGATAACAGTTAGCCATCACCTAGAAAACTTCTTCCACTTTGTAAACATAAGATTTTCTAATTGCAGGTTTTCTTGCCTCCTTCAATACCTGCTGCACATTCTCATGGAACAAGTGCTTAAAAGGTATCAAGACAGAATCATCCAGGCCATCAGTAGCAATTGCTCCAAGTTGGGGTGCTCCAGTCGTCCCTGGCACTGAGTAGATCCAGAGTGTTAAGAAGCTTGTGGCAATTTCTCTTATCCAATTCCATTAAATGAGGAGAACTTCCTCAGACTGGGTCAAAAAGGGGAACACCACAATGATTTTTGGCAATTCTTTCTGAATCTTTAGAATTACCTCGAGTGTCGATGGAAATGCATACAGGAATATTCCTATCCAATGGAACAAGAAGGCATCTGTTCTCCAAGCATGGCTGCAAGGATGTCTCTAACAGAATTTTTCTAACTGTCTGTTTTGAAAAGTGTTCTCCACATCTAGCCCAACTCTAGGCAGACTGCTGTCCTGAGTTTCCACTTGAGAGGGTCCGTCCATGATCTGCTTAGTCTGTTTGCCACAGGTTTTTGGTCTGATGGGATGTATGGGGCCTGAAATGTCACAGAATGCTGTAAGACTACATCCAGACTATCACTACCAACTGATAAAAACCTTGTACCCTCTTGTTTGTTCAGGTACCATATGACTGTGTTGTCTGCGACCAATAAAAGGGAGCTGGAGAACATAAGTGGTGGTTCAATTTTGAGGCCTACTAACATTTCTGACCTTTGACATTTCCATGCTTTGTAGCATCCAAATGCCTCCATTTGCCCTGCACTTGAACTCCCCTGTACATCGTTTCCCATGCAAAATCTGCTGAGTCTGTCTGGACTGACTGAACTGGGGTCTGGAGGGAGAAGGTTTAGTCTGAATTGAGAAACACATGATCCCTCCACAAGTATAAAAAGAAGTTATGTACTCACCATAGCAATCCATCTGTGTTGTCCATTTTCATTCTTCCTCAACTTATTGGTTCGGATCCGCTCCCTTGGCTCTGACTTGGCCATTGCAAAAGCTCATGGCAACCAAAAGACCCACAATGTACCAACTTCAAGTACCTCAGATCTTGTTTGCTAATAACAGCAGAAAGACTTATTGCAGTTACAGAGACAGGAGACTATATCTGGAGCTATGTACCAAGGGAGTGGAGTACGTAAAAAAAAAAAAAAAAAAAACACTCACTGTGCTAGGAGTTCTTAGGGCAGGGGTTGGTGGGAGGAGAGTTACGGAAGAATGAAAATGGACAACACAGATGGAACAGTTATGGACAGTATATAACCTCTCTATCTGATGTTGTCAATTTTCAGTCTGTCCTCAGCTTATGGGACAGAGTTCCCAGTTACCTAACTCCCTGGGAGGACTCAAGTAAGAATATTCCTGAGCACCACTGGACCAAATGAGCAACAAAAGTATGGGAAGTAGCTCAAGTTGCTGCTGCACAAATGTCCGTGGAAGCTCTAGACTGGAAGACTGATGAAGTGGAATGAGCTTGTAATGGTTTTGATCAGGCAACGCCTAATTTGTTGTATATATAATAAATACACTCCATAAGCCATCTGGCTAAAGTAATTTTGGCAACAGGTTTCCCTAGTTTTATGTCAGAGAAAGAGACAAATAACTTTGTAGTCTTCCTGATACTTTCTGTTCTGTACAAGTAAAAACATAATTGCCTGTGAACAGCCAATAAATGTAACGTGTTCACCTTTGTTAGAAAAAAATCTGTGGAAGAATTCCAGTAAGTTAACAGAGTAATATTAGCCTCTGAAACCACTTTAGGGAGAAAGGTAGCATTTGGTCGTAAAGTGACCCTGTCTTTGAAAAAGATCAAGTAAGGCAGTTTTGAAAACAAGGCCTGAATCAGTTCTGGCAGAAGTAACGGCTACTACAAAAATTGTTTTCCAAGAAAGATACTTGAGGTAACATTTAGCTACAGGCTCAATGGAGGGAGGGGGGTTGAGTAAGTTGCTGCAGTACCAGATTAAGGTTCCATGGTGGGAGTAGGGTCCATAAAGGGAGGGCTGAGAAGAGCACCTAGCAAAAAGGTTTTGAAGAGTCTATGAGAGGCAAGAGAAGCACCTTCAAATCCTATGTGAAAATTTGATATTGCTACTAGCTGGACCTTCAATGTGGAGGACCTAGCTCCTTCTTTAAAAAGTAAGGCTAAAAATTCAAGGATACTATGCAAAGGAGCTGAAAAGGAATCAACCTTATTTTGGTGGGCCCAGTAAGCAAATCTTCTCCATTTACAGGAGTAGAGTTTATGTGTAGATGGTTTATGGGAAGATAAAAGTATCTGACAGACTGGAGAGGAGAGCATAGGTTGTCTGGCTATTAATGGAATTAGAGAAGCCAGGCAGTCAATCTGAGGTTCAGTATGTCTGGATGGATCATGCCTGTCGGATGCAACAGGAGGTCTGAAGTGGATTCCGGAATCTGCAGTGGGTGGAGTAAGCGAGGCCAAAGGAAGGGAAACCAAATCTGTCGAGGCCAAAAAAGGAGCAATGAGGATAACTCTGCTCTTCAACATGGCAGCTTTCTGCAGGAATTTGGAAATTAGTGCGATTGGTCGGTAGGCATAAAGTAGGCCATGAGGGCCAAACGTGAATACAGCATCCCTTGGTGATGCCCCCTGTGGGGAGATCAGGGCAAAGCAGCTGCTGCATTTGTTGCTTAGGGGAGAAGTGAAAAGATCACAGCAAGGCTGGCTCCACTGATAAAAAATCATCTCTGCCACAATCTTGTTGAGAGACCATTCGTAAGGTAGAAGAATGCACCTGCTCAGCTTGTCTGCTATCACACTGGACTTCCCTGGAATGTGTGTTGTGGTCAGAAAGTGGTTGTATGACGTTAGCCATTGCCACACTGAGTGCTTCCTGACATAAGGGATAAGATTTGGTTCCTCCTTGTTTGTTGGTATACCAAACTACTGAAATGGTGTCCATTTGAACTGCAATCACCCCTGACAGGATACGTCTTGAAAGGTCTGCAATGCTATAAGCACTGCTCTCATCTCTAGGGCACTGATATGCAAATTAGCCTCTTTGGGGGACTAAGTGCCTTGAACTGTCTTCCCCAGGTAATTCTCCCTCACCCTAACTGGGAAGCATCCATGGTCACTATGGCCTTGAGCTGAGGGGAAATGAACAGATGGCCTTGCAGGACCTGCTCCCACCACCTGAGATCTCTCTTGTAAATCTGAGTAATACATATCAGGGTTGACACTGATTAATAAAGTACTGACCTTTGCATGGCAAGCATCCATTCAAATCCTCATGTAAACCTGTCTAACAGCGCTAGAGTTATTACCGCTGCCATTGATCCTAGAGCCTGATAAACTGCGCAGGCAGAAACTTTGGTACTGCAGATTATTTTCCTGACCTGTGCTCTTAAGGTCTGAACTCTCAGAGGAGGCATTGAAGCTACCACAGACTGTGTTGAACAGTGCTCCTATAAACTCCAACTTTAGGGTAGGTTTGAAATGGCTTTTCATAGTTTATGGTGATTTCTTACCTCTATTACTTGATGCCTGATCAGGGCAGTAATAAGCCAGTTGTCTACATATGGAAACTCCCAGAATTTTCACAGTCTCAAGTAAGTTACTACTATTGCCATGCATTTGGTGAACACCCTGGTGCTGTGGTGAGACCAAAGGGCAGAACTCTGAATTGGTAATGACTGGCTCCCAGCAAGAAGTGTAACAACCTTCTGGAATAAGTTCCGAATTCCATATGATCTGGTGGGAACTCTTGGAGGACTCTTTCTAGCAGCTTGCTTGTTCCATCTAGAACATCAGGGATTTTTCTTGATATTGGAGGTGAAAGGGAAAAGGGTATTACCTAAGCTCTGGAAATTATCCTCTGCACCCATGTATCTGTCATCTCTAGCCAGACTCCCTGGCGCAGGGTTAAATGACCCTCAGTTGCCACCAGAGAGGGACAATCAGGTCTGCTTTCAAGAGCACTGTAAAGGTCTATTGAAAAAAATAATCTCCGGACCCTTGGTTTTGCGGGGTTCCCCCCTTTATCCCTGGGGGAACCTCCTCCAAATGCATCCAGGAAAGGACCCTGGAACCTTTTGAACCATATTCTTCCAGTACCTTGTTAATTCCTGGAAGAGGATCACTGAGGCATTGAAAAACATACTCCAGTGGTAGACAGGGTCTTTCCATCCTTTTCACACCTGGATAAAGTGTCCTTAACTTTGGGGCCAAACAAAGACGTTTTGTCAAAGGAAGCACTGACAAACGAAGACATGAAGGGCTCCGCAAAAATCACACAAGTGCATACAGGCGTGCCTCCTTATGGAAACACTGGAAACAGCTGCCCTTGAGTGTGATACAAATGTGATAAGAAAAGCTTTTACCTTGAGTGAATGAGAGATTGACTTCTGCCTCAGTACACAGAATTGAGTGAAAGGGTTAATTTTGGCATTTTCTATATAACAGAGCTATTTCAAAACTTGTTTATTATCTAGGCTATGTGACGAAAAGGTACTTGTTTATTAGAAGTTTGATAAGACACCTGTGTGACTAAAAAACTTTACATTCTTTTACATTTCTAGCAGTTTTATAAGACACCTGTTTATTAGTCTACGTGACTAAAAGGCACCAGTTTATTATATTCTTTCGCATTTTTAGAAGTCTGATAAGGTACTTGTTTGTTACATTCTTTTACATTTTTCTCAAGTGAAATTGCAGAGTCATAGGGGTTGGCAGGCTTGACTGAACATTCTGGGATGGGTGGCCAACATCTCTGGTCTGTTCTGAAAAGTCTTTGTTGATCCCTAAAGGTCACTGGTAAACAGCTAGGGTATAAATACCGGGACTCCCTGCTGGTTGGTCGAAGCCTCACCTGTGGAGTGGATGCACTGCCCAGGACTTTCCTTGCTAGTCTCTCCTACCAGACCACAACAGGGCTTCCCGGTCAAAGTGTAGGCTAGGATGAAGTCTCTTACTTTACCTGTGATGTATTAACTTTTTTCTTTCCCTTTTACTATTTTTAATATTAATGCTTGCCTGACATACAAGTGTAGCTGGTTTGATATTAATATTAATGTTTGCCTGATATAGAAGTGTAAGAGTGTATTGTCTAATAAAGCTTTGTTCATTACAGTGAAAATTCTTTGTCTTGATCATTTCTGTCCTGCTGAAAAATTGTGTTTAGGCAATACACTGAGGTTCCTTCAGCCACATGTGAAATTAGCTTCAAGTAAGAATTAGAAACTGATTGCAGGGTAGCCAACTGAGAATTGACAGATGCCTGTAACTCATCACAAACTAATCCAGAAAGGGTATCGGAGAGTTCCTTAATTAGGTCTCTCTCTAACCTGGTGAAATGTGCCAAAAAGTTCAGAGACCTTAAGGCTAAGGTCGCTGAAGCATAGACATGTTTCCCAAACCTGTCCATCACCCGAGACTCTTGTTCAGTGGAACTTTCTTAGGAGAGTTCCTTTTTAGTGGCCACCTCCATGACCATGGCATCAACAGGCATCCCTTTTGTCCAAAACTGCCTGCCTTCTGGTGCTGTCAAACTTTTGTACAGTCTCCAAGGGATTGGTTAAATGGTGTCTGTGGCCTTCCATGCCCATCGAGAGATCAAATCTATGAGGTCATCAGCAGGCAGAGTCACCAAGGAGGTAGATGGCCCTCTACTGAACACCTCCAGGAATACGGCTGCTGGACTTCCAGCCACCTCTCTGTTTAAGGATTTCAAGGATGTCTCCAAACTGGACATCTTCAGGAGGTGACCATGGGGACCCTTCACCTTGATCAAAGTCTGTCTTTTGTGACTGACTCCTCGGGGAAGTCCAACTGCTTCCTCTTACATGCTCTCTTCTTAGGGACCTCCTCAGTGGAGGTGGGAATACCCTGCTGGGAAGCCTGTGGTTTTGGTACCAGATGTTCCTGTGGAGAGAATAGATGAGACCCCAAGCAAAGAGATGGCAACCCTGCTGACAGAGGACCTAAATCAAAAGGAACAGGCTTTGTCATGGAAGCAGACAAGGACTCCCCCCAGAGGAAGAGGAACCTGAATTTGTAAGGGCAAGCCTTCAGATTGTAGTCCCTCCCTGCTCTGAGGGGAACTCCCCTAAGGCTGAATTCAGAATGGAACTAACCCGTGCCGAGACCGCGAGGGGTAGGAGCAGACAGGACGCTTGACATGCTCTGCTCCTTGAAAATCTCTCTCACTAACCTTTCCATGTCTTCATCTGTAAGGTTCCTGGAAGAGCATGAGGAAACTACTGATGGGGATTTTGGTCTCTCTAGAAAAGGAGAAAGGACTGTAGAGGGGACTTGCTCCACTGATGGAGAGTACCTGTTTCTCAAGAGACAGAGAATGCTGGGTGTCAAATCCGAAGCACTCTGATCCAACATATCTTTAGTCATTTTTGGTTTTGGATCTGATGGTGAGGTCGGATCCAAGGAGTCTCTCTTTTTTAATTTAGGATCCAAGGTTGAAGTCGGATCAGATGACTTAAGTTTTTTTTTTCTTTTTATGGTTTGTAGAAGTTGTCGGATCCAATAAAAGCCTCTTCTTTGATATGTCCGAACATCTGGAAGATGCCGAAGATGCATCTGCAGAGGGGGAAGCTCCAGATAGTGTGTCACTAAAGGAAGAAGGAAGTAATCCCTTCAGATTCAGCTTGTTCGTACATTCATCTGGAGCCCTTGGATTGAAAGCATGACAAATAGCACAGTTTTTCTGCATGTGTAGTTGACCTATAGAGTACACACAAAGTGAGTGAGCATCCAAAACTGGAATTTTGTGCCCAAATTTTTCACATTTCTTAAACCCAGCCAGGCCTTTATCTTTGTCAGCCATATCTAAAAAATATGTATAAATAAGATATACTGTACTCTACAATAACCTAAACAAAATATAATATTTTTTTTTATTTTAAACAGGATAGAGAAAAGGAAGAAATATCAAAAATGGTATTCAGGAACTACAGTAAATGTAGATTATTAGAAAAATATACTAACGAAGTATATGGAGGAGTACAACAGTATGAAAACAGAAGGAAAGGGAAACCAACAATGAACAGTCTTAAGTAGATTTATAAGAATTTAGATATACAGAATGAAAAAGTAGAATTGTTTGTAAAAATAACAGCTGCTTGAGCAAATAAGTTGGTGTCATGTCTTTCGCTTTCAAGCAGCAAGAGAGACCTGGGGTACTTCGAGTTGATGCGTTGTGGGTATTGGAGCAGCTCTAGAGTTTTCAGGTTACCATGAGATTTTGCAATGGCCAAGGGATCAGATCCAAACCCATAAGTTGAGGACAGAATGAAAACTGACATCATCAGATCTCTTATTTTGCAAAATTCAACACTGGTACCTGAAACTCCAAGGGAAGCAGGTGCTGGGTCCAAGACTTTTTTAAATACCACTGACTCTCTGTGGTTATATGAGGATCATTAATGCCATGAGGCCTAGAATTTTGAGAAGTTTTCTCACAGAGGCAACTTCTTGGACACACAAAAATGTTTTGAATAGACAGGACTATTCCTTCTGGTAGAAAGACAATACTTTTTTTCTCTGTCCATCACATACACCAGGAAATAAATTATTTGTGAGTGTGAGACAGGACATTAATATATTCAACTTGAAGTTGGGAGAAACTGTCATGTGGTGATAAGCATCCTTCAAATGTACCGTACAGTCAGCATGAAACAGTGATACGGAAGAAGGAGTAAAACCATCTGCAGTGTATTTAGAATATGGGTACTTTCAGAAAGGTATTTAGGGAGGCCAAATCCAACACTAATCTCTGCAATAGCTCCTTTTTGGATACCAAAATGATTTTGATGTATTTTTTTCCTTTTTGTGATGTACAAACAGGTTCAACCCTTGCTTGCAACATGTAAAGGAGTACAGGTGAGAACAGACATGACCAGTCTAGAGGGTACGGGGGGGGGGTCCCTGAAGGGAGCAGGATTTTCTATACACTGCCAAGAGTATTCTCAATTAATTGTTCTCAACACTCACTTGTATGAGACTACTGGTGGCCAAGCTGTTGGGATGATCTAAAGCCTGGGAGGAGATGAAAGGGAAGGAGGGATGGGATGCCCCCAGTCTTGGCATAGTCATTCTTTAGCAGGAGAATGATCTTTTTTGGGAAAGGAACCCTTTTTATTGGTTTGGAAGCATTATCCTCCTGCAATTTGCTCATTACCCTGACTCTTGCTAGATTGGGATTTTTGTTTGTTCTCCCTTTGAAGTTGGAGTCTTGTTAGGGGAGAACTTGTGAACATGAAACATTCTCAATACCTCATGCATCAATTTACCTCTATTACCACATTGTTTCAGAATCTGGGTAGCAGCAGGTCCAAACATAAATTCAGAAGTTAAAGGAGAATTCAAACTCTAATTTTTTTACATTCTCAGAAAAAAACTGGTTATGTAACCAAGCAAACCTTCTCAATACAATAGAAGCAGTTGCATTTCTAGAAATAATGTCCATACCTTCCAAGACACTTCTGAAAGGATGGTTTGAAACCAAAGCCAGATTAGAAATAAACACTTCTGTTCAGCAAGCAAAGATGCAGCACAGTCATCTAAACTGTAAGTACCTGCAAAATAAATTTTTACAGGAAACCATGACAATTTAAAATTCTAAAGACTAAGTCACTAGACTGAGCAAACTTTTTTCCTTAAGATTCTAACCACTTACCAATTTTGTCTGGTGCCATAGGGTCAGAAGAAGCCAAGGCTCTCATTAGAGCTGGCAGTTGGAAAAAACGCAGCTGGGGCAGCTGACAAAGGAGCAAAAAGGGCTGCAAGATCAGAATAAACCTTGCATTTCCTCAGTCTTTTTTAGGAACTGGTTCACTATCCAAATATTTTACATCCAGTTTTATTCACATCTTCTAAAGCCTGTAACAGAGGAACAATGCAAACATTTGGAATCTCATCCTCAATAAAATAATAAGCTCTGTCACTCTCTGGAGTAGCTACAGACTGCTTCCAGTCAAATACATCTCTAAACCTAATAAATAATAGCTACCATTTGCAGAAAGGTAAATTCCTGCTTGGGTTTACGAACCTGTTCACCTTCTGAAGAATCAGATTAGACAGACTCAGAGGGTTCACTACTGTCTTCAGAGTCTCAATCAAAATCTGCAGAGTTGCACTGTTCTCTCTTTTTAATTTCTCCAAGTCTTTTGGGTTTCTAATACCATAACAGGAATAGAGCCCATTCCTAAATCAAAGTACGACTAAAGTTCATGAAATTAGTATTGCTTCACTCTTTGATGTTAGCCAAAAGTGCTTTTTGCAGCAGCCGCAATGTGCCCAGTAATGACTCCTTTTGCAATTCGTACAGTGTTACATGAACATATCTAAATAAGACTGTAAACTCTTTTTTATAAGATCAGTTGCTCCTACTACTATTGGAACTGTCTGGGTATCTTTCTTCCACATGGCTCTCGTTTCTGCCTGCAGATCGAGGTATTATGACTTTGTGTCTCTCTGTATGCAAGACACTGTAGTCACTACGTGTGGCGATTTCAATGATCAATGCTACTTTTGTCTTCTTTTCTTGGACCACTATATTTGGTTTTCTAGCATCTGTCTTTTGGACTGTTAGTATTGGGTGATCCCATGTGATGTAAACTTCATCATTTTCTGTGATTCTCTGTGGCTCATGTTTCCAGTGTTTTTCAGCCACTTCGATACCATAACGTTTACATAATCTCCAGTGTAACAATCTCGCCACATTATTATGCCTTTCAGTAAACAGTCCCTCTGCCATTAGAGAGTCGCAACCAGCAGTACGGTGTGTGACTGTTTCCAATTCGGTTCCACAAAACCTACATGTTCCATGGACTTAGTAAACCAGTGTGTACGTAGCCCACTACCTTGGGCTGCCAATATTAAGCTTTCATTTCTTGACGTAAATTCACCTCTCCTTAACCATTCCAGCATTCATTCTTGATCAACATGAGGCTCTTTCAGAAGAAGTTTTCTATACTTGCAACTATATTTGTTTTTTTTTTCTCTAGTGAAGGTAGTCCCATAGTCAATCTGAATAGGTGCATAATCTCAGAAAACACTCTTAGCTGAGGAAACAACATCAACCTGATTGTCTTTAATGTACTGACATTTGTTTCTTCTTATTATGAAATACACCACTGGACAAAATATCTGGAGATAAGAGTATTAAGTCTGGCAAGGGGTCACTTACCCCAGACCTCTCCTGCACCTAAAGGGTTTGGTTCTACCATACCTGAACCAGGTACTGGAATAACCCCAGAGGATGTATCTGATCACTGTACCATAGTGGGCTGCATACTCACATGAGAGGATGATGGATGATACGGGAAAAACGTAAGTGGTCTGCAGGATGGCTCAAGACAACAACAGATTAACAAACTGTAGGCGAAAACATATTTTTGTTGATTTTTTTTATTTTTATGTGCAAATGATTTTGATGGGGGGTATCAGGATCCATCAAGTCAGAGGAAAAAAAAAACGTTAGTCAGAATAATATACTGACACTATTAAGGGCCGACTAAGGACAGCAATAATAGAAACTATAAACTATTTTCTTGAACAACAAAAGGATTAAATTGCATAAAATACAACAGAAACGGTTTTAAATGTGCCAATCCTTGTTCTACAATCTGCACAGAGTAGTAAATACCACACTGTCACTGTACAACGATAAATGTACTTGTCCAAATACTGACAAAAAAAACAAACATATGCTCCTAATTTAAATAGAAACATCTAAAAACAGCATAAATAAGCATTTTACTTAAAGATTTCCTTGGTAAGAAATGACACATCTCCAAAAAATGCAAATAAATTAATTTGAGGTAAAACTGCAATTTAAGGATAAAAATGGTAACAGTAGTGTTGAACCAGTAGTAAATATCATGAAAATGAAGAAAAAGTGAAAATATGTAATATTTTCCCATCAGGATTTCAAACTGAACAGATAAACAAAAGGCCAGTGCCCAACTAACACAATAGCATATTTAGTTTTCTAGTAAAAGTCATAGACCACGTTAGAAAAATTCCATAACTGCTTAAAAGCAGGATTAAGCACACACACAAAAAAGGCATTAACTGTAGTACTAAATAGAAACAACAGTAAAATAAAAAATTCACACACACACACATGCGCACACATAATTTTATAATATAACAAATAAATCAAAAGTATAAGTGGAAAGGAAGCTGGTTGTTGGACATGCTCTACCTAAAGACATCCCAATCCCTTTGAGCTACATGCTCTAGGGACCTAAACCTTGTCACCACAACAAACAGGACATGCTGGAGGGATAGATTCCTGGCCCAGAGACTTCCCATGCTCTGGAACAAGCTACCAATCTATGTCAAGCAAAGTTCCTCATTAGCACTCTTCAAGAAAAATCTTGATGAGTGGTTGGGAAATAGGAAATACACCCCAGGGATCACTTCTGTGGTTCTGCTCAAAAGGGGCACAGGAAATAACTTCCTTGGGTGGCGTAACCCAGGGAACCTTGTTGGCTAACTTACTTAGGCCCTTGGGCTGATAGCCTAGTACCTACCTATGAACTCATAACTTGGTCATCCAACCCCCTTATAAAAGGCTGTAAATGAGCCCTTAAACCCCTAGGACAAAAACTGCTCATATAATATGCCTTAAAATGTTTGTAATGCCATACATTATTTCTCAAATCCTTCATAGCTGCATACAATTGTTTAAATAAATCATTACAAGAAGTGGAATTTAAAACAGTACTTGCATGCTGTTTATCAGAATTAAGTTAAAAAAACTCCATGCCAGTTTTATTAGCAGTCAGCCCTTTAACAATTGAGCCAAATCCATTGTTGACAACACTAATCTTCTTTATGAAAAGCTGCGGTTTAAGTTAAATTCTGTTGTACAACATCCACCAAAACTGACAGTAGAAAACCTATTTGTTCTAGTTAATACAGCATATTCAGACTCACCAGTACTTCCCAGAATAAACCATTTCACCCTGGTTTCCAGTGGTAGATCACAAATGGAACAAGCCAAAACTTTTCCCAAAAGAGTTCAGAAACAGTGGCTAAATTTGTTTAATTTCTATTTCCTTCTTTTCCTCAATAAATAATTCTCAGACTTCTTCTAAATAAATTGGAATATAACAAATGGTGTTCTTGCTCAAGTAAGCTGCCTATGAAATAAGTAATTTTACTGGATGGCGACTGCAGGATTTTGCAGTTCTTCTTGGAAGGTGTTGTTACTAGTAGCAGTCTATATCCTAAATGAGCAACAGTATTCCTTTCCGTATAGTTTTTCTACCTGTGGAAGTGAAAAATCTTACAGGCCCAGAAAAGTAGGTGGATACTTTTTTATCTAATTTTCTTGATGTGAACCTGAAAGATTAGGGTTTAAGTCAGAAACCCAGGTATTTGAAGATAGTGCAATTTTGTTAGGGTGTCTATATAGTTTGTGGTGATTCCCAAAAATCATGGATTTGTAGTATTTCTTTTACATGAATACGCTTTTCTTAGAAGTGAACCAAGAGTTGTGGTCTTCAGAGTAGGTTTTGTAGTATGGAAGGAGTGAGCCCTGGACCGATAAACCATTTTGTTTATGAAAAGAGAACAATAGTGGAGCCTAGCTAGATCCTTGTGGGACACCAGTCTGGATAGGGGAAACTGGAATTGGCTAATCCAATTCTTACCTTAAAGGTTTTATTGGTTAGGAAATCTTTGAACCAAGTGGTACTTTATAGGCTGACGCATATTTAGATCAAATGGGAGAGAAGGGCAGAATGGTACACAAGGTCAAAAGCTCAAGTGAGATCAATGAATACAGCACCAGTGAGACCATCTGTGAGATTTTCTCTGTCAATGTTTAGAAGGATTCAGTCAGGCAGGCTCTATTGGACAGTCACTAAGTTTCTCCATGAAAAAAATCCATGTCATTTCTGGGAAAGGAGGTGATATCATTGCAGGTAGGTAAATGGTGGTAATAAATGTATTCTTCCATAATCATCCCGAAGGTAGGTAAAACTGATATTGGCTGATAATGTGAGCTTTTGGTGGGTTTAGGCTGAGGCCTGACCAGTGCTGATTTCCATATATTAGGCATGAGGCTAGAAGTGAGGCAAAGGTTGTAAATGTGAAGAAAAAGGACCAATGATAGGTGAATCATATCTCCAAATCACCCGCGCAAGACAGGAGGATTAACAATGCGAGTCTTCTCTAGGATATTATCAATTTATTTAGCACTAAATTGCTTGATGTAGAAAAGTTGGAGACCAGGGGGAAGAAAGACCTTCTGGTGGCAAGAGATTTGATAGTGTTTTCTGATGGACTGCTTAGAAAGGTTCTGTCTGGTGATTAGCAGAAAAAAATTATTTTGAAGTGTGTGTGTGTGTGTGTGTGTGTGTGTGTGTGTGTGTGTGTGTGTGTGTGTGTGTGTGTGTGTGTGTGTGTGTGTGTGTGTGTGTTTCAGCAGCAGTGTTTGGGTCTCGAAAGGAAAGAATGTCAGTCTAGTCAAGAGATGAGAGATATGATTTTGAATTTACTTTCAAAAGATACCAGCATTAGTAGTTCTCTGATAGTGAGAATGTGGATGCTCAAAGTAATGGGCCAATTACTACTGAAGGCATGTGGATGAATCTTGATATGAGACTTTTGATGGTTGATTTGTTATTAGAAGATCAAGTTGGAAGTGCTGACTGGATCTAGGATTAGGCTGTATAGGGTCTTTAATGACCTGTATAAGGTTAGTAAGAAATTCAAGATTTAGGTTCAAGAAAGTTAAGAATAAATTCACCTAATATGAGTGTTTTTATGACTTGTAATGTTGGATGTACTAATATGAATGAGAGATGGGAATTTTTCAGAGGAGGATGCTGGTGGTAGGTATGCTACAGCAACAGAACATGGGCTGTTGTTGAGAGAATTTTTTATGAATAACCAGTTGGGGGTCAGTGCCAGAAACCAGAGCAATGATTAAAATGTTTAGGTTATATTTAAACAAAAACACTGTTCTCTCTTGGTCTGGATCAAAGGTACAGTTATAACCTGGGGAAAATATGCTGGATACTGAAGTGATCACTTCTGGCCAAGCTTGTTTATGAGGCTTTTTGCATTAATAAGAGTGTAACAGATAGATTGTTGGCTCAGTGTGAGTGTGTGCTTAATGCTGGAGAATGCTCATGGGTTAGGTGTGAAGTCAGTAATGAGATGCAGTATAAATTAAAATAAAAAAATAAATGAATGAAATTAAGAAGTTATGTACCTACCATAACGTTCCATGTTAGTTGTCTTCTCTCGCCTTCTTTCTTGCTTGATGGGTTCGGAGCCGATCCCTCGGCTCCGACTCGGCACTTGCTAAGCTCGAGAGTCACTTTTACCAGCTCGAGGCAGCCCCATATCCCATGATGCAAGGCGGTAAGTACCCAGATCTCGTTTGCTGACAAAGGGCAATAGCACCAAGCATAAAATACTTCCCAAAGGAAGAAAGAAAATTTACAGATGGAAGAAGGACCAGGTCTGAATGGTCTTCAGCATAGCAGTTTCTTATAACAAGGTCTGTCCAGGCCAGGGGGAAGGAGGGAGGGTCGCAAGAAAGAAGGCGAGAGAAGACAACTAACATGGAACGTTATGGTAGGTACATAACTTCTTAATGTTAAGTTGTCAATCTCGCCTTCATTCTTGCTTGATGGGACCGGCCCCTAGCACCTCTATCCTGGGTGGCTCAATGGAACAAACTCTTGAGGACTGTAGAGCCAAAACTGGCTCTGTCCCTGGAGGCCAAGTCCAATTTGTAATGGGAAACAAAAGTGTGAGGAGTGGCCCAAGTGGCGCTGCACAAATAGTGTCCAAAGGAAGTCTAGCTTGAAAAGCTGTAGAAGTAGCTAAGCTCCTAGTTGAATGTGCTTTAGGTTTTGAGCACAGCTGTTTTCCCCTGAGCAGATAAATTTCAGAGATGACCGAAGAAAGCCATCTGGACAAGGTCACTTTAGAAACAGGAAGGCCTTTTTTTATTATCCGCATAGGAAACAAAAAGTTGATCAGATTTTCTAAATTTTTGTTCTGTCCAAATAATATCTAAGTTGACGGTGGACATCAAGATAATGTAGCTTTTGTTCAGCTCTATCTGAATAGTTAGGAAAAAATACAGGGAGATCAATGGATTGATTCAAATTGTTCTTTGAAGCGACCTTAGGTAAAAAGGTTGGATTAGTTCTCAAAGATACTCTGTCTTTATGAAAACCAAATAGGGGTCGAACCGAAAGAGCATGAAGTTCAGACACCCTCCTGGCAGATGTAATAGCCACTAGGAATAAAGTTTTCCAAGAAAGATATTTCAGGGAACAAGAAACAGCTGGCTCGAAGGGGAAGAATCAAGGATGTCAGCACTAAATTTAGATCCCACTGAGGAGGAGGATTCCTGATTGGAGGCTTTAGTAGGAAAATTCCTTTCAAGAAGGCCCTGCAGAGCCTATGGGACATAATATTATGATCTGCTATCCCGACATGAAAATTGGAAATAGCAGCCAATTGAACTCTGACTGTGGAAGAAGAGGAGCCTGCATGAAAAATCTCCGCTAAGAAGTCCAGGACTGCCTGAACAGGGGCAGTAAAAGGATCAATATTCTGGGCCTTAGCCCAATAAGAGAAACATTTCCATTTGCTTGTATAAATCCTCCTGGTAGAGGATTTTAGCGGTTACTATGATGTCTCTAACTGGGTTAGAGATCAAAGGAAGCCTGGCTAAGGAAGGAAGTGGAGCAACCATGCTGTGAGGTTGAGAGAAGGGATTGACCGGTGCAGCTGACCCGATTGGTGAATCAGAAGATCTGGCACTGGGTCCAGATGCCACGGCTGCACCAAAAGGTGATGATGGAGGAACGGGAACCAAACTTGTCGAGGCCAGTAAGGGGCAATGAGAATCAATTTGGCTCTCAAACGGTAGCTTTCTGGATCACCTGAGGGATCAGAGGAAATGGAGGGAAGGCATAAAGAAGTCCCTGGGGCCAATCCTGGGTCAGAGCATCTCTGGGGGGATGGCCTGATAGAGGGAAGAGGCTGAAGAAGTCTGGACATTTGCTGTTTTGGGAAGTAGCAAAAAGATCGCAACATGGACGACCCCATTCCAGAAAAATCTCTTCCGCTATAGATTGCTTGAGAGACCACTCGTGAGGCATGAGAATAGCTCTGCTCAATCTGTCCGCTACAATGTTGGTTTTCCCAGGGATATGTGTTGCTACCAGAAACCGATGAGAGGAGATCGCCCATTGCCATAGTCTGAGCGCTTCTCGACACAAGGGGTAGGACTTGGTTCCGCCCTGTTTGTTGATATACCAAACTACAGACATGTTGTCTGTGTGGACTGCAATTGTCCCTACGGGAAGAAAGTCGTTGAGGGCTTGCAACGTTAAAAGCACTGCTCTCATCTCCAGGACATTTATGTGCAGATGGTACTCGAACGGCTGCCACGCCCCATGAACCATCCTGCCCTGATAATGACCCCCACCCGATCAGGAGGCATCCGTGGTGACAGTGGCTATCGGGGATGGGGTACAAAGTACCTGCCTTGGTGAACCTGAGGCGATGTGATCCACCAAGCAAGATGCTCTTTGCATGTCTGTGTCACCAGAATCTGGTGATGCATTGGAAGTTGCTGGTATGACCATTGTGTGAACAGCATCCACTGAAGAAGGCGCATGTAGAATCGAGCCAGGGGAAGAAGAGTAATGGCCGCAGCCATGAGACCTAATACCTTTAGAACCATTCTGGCCTGTACTTTCTTGCTGGCCAGAATGATCCTGACATGACTCTGAATGTCTGAAACTCTTTGATCTGTAAGGGTAGCTGACATCCGAACAGTGTTTAAGTTTGTGCCTATGAAGGTAATAGACTGGCAGGGCGATAAGGATGACTTTTCAAAGTTGATTGAGATGCCCAAATGAGAACAAAGGTTTATTGTGTAATCCCTGGCTTGTATAAGCTGATGCCTGGTGGTGGCTGACAGGAGCCAGTCGTCGAGATACGGAAACACCTGGAATCCTTGACGTCTCAGGTGAGCCGTGACCACTGCCATGCATTTGGTGAACACTCTGGGGGCTGTAGTGAGACCAAAGGGCAGGGCTCTGAACTGGAAATGACTGGACCCCAGCCGAAAGCGGAGAAATCTCCAGGAGCATCTGTGAATTTTGATGTGATAGTACGCATCCTGAAGATCTATTGAGCACATCCAGTTGTCCTTCTGTAAGAAGGGCAGAATTGATTGAAGAGTGACCATTCGGAATCTTGTCTTCCTGACAGACTTGTTGAGTCTGCTGAGATCCAATATTGGTCTCCAGTCTCCCGTCTTTTTGGGGACCAAAAGAACCTTGAGTAGATTCCGGCTCTGAATGGTCTATTGTAACTGGCTGAATGGCTCTTTTTGCAGTAGTTTTGAGACTTCTAACTCTGCAATTTCCTTAGACCGGTGGTACATCTGGAAGGGAACTTGAGGGGAAGGGACTTTCCTCGAAAGGAATTATGTAACCCTTGGATATGATCGACTGTACCCATCTGTCTTGAGTGAGGGAATGCCAGGCTTCTGGGTACAGTGATAATCTTCCCCCGACTGCCTCCAAGGAGGGACAGCCGGGCAACACCTCAGGGATGCTGAAAGGGCTTGTCAGAGAGAGGCTCCCTGTTTCCCTGGTTTTTCGGAACCCTCTGCCTCTAGAGCGGCGTCTGTTGTTGTTACCCCCTCTGCCTCTAGGGGTAAACTGACCACGTGAATCCGGCGTGACTCCTTGGGATTTACGGAACCACATTTTCCCACCTTTCTGTCCTTTGGGATAAGGTCTAGAAGGGGTGGAAAAACGGACTCCAACAGCAGAAAGAGTCTTGCCGTCCTGTTCGCACCTGGTCAAGGTTTCCTTCACCTGAGGGCCAAACAAAGCTGACCCATCAAAGGGAGAATTTGTGAAGGACGCCTTAAAGGGATCCGTAAAATCACATAGCCGCATCCAGGCTTGGCGTCTAAGAGCCACACCTGTACCTCTTGGCTCTACTCGCTCCATCCGCAGCATAAGATATTAGCCGCATGGAGTAGTTTGCAATGGAATTGAGGGTTCCTAGCTGCGAAGCAATTTGTTTCTTGAGCCCCTGCAGCTGTAGGATCCTGAACTACCTCACCCAGCTCCTTAAGGATATCCCTCTGGAGTCTGGTGAAGTGACATAGGTAATTCAGCGAACGCATAGCAAAGGTCGCTGAGGAAAACATCCGCCACTGCACCTATCCATGGTCCTAGAGTCCTTATTAGGAGGATGGACGGGCACAGAAGGATCTGCAAGTTCCTTTTGGTGGCCGCAGCCACCACCATGGCATCAGCGGGACACCCTTAGTGAGGAATTGCTTGTCACAGGGGCAGTGATAAATTTTGAAGGCCTCCTAGGGACTGGCTCTACAGAGTCAGGAGCTGCCCACGCCTTTCGTGCAATAACCTGCATAAGGGGGTCGAAAGGCGGAGATACCCAGGAGGTGGAGGGCCGAGATCCAAACGCCTCTAGGTATACTGACTCATCCTCAGAGGGATTGTTGGTGGGCCAGTTTCCCCTCTGTTTCAGGAGTTCTAGGATGTCTGAGAAGGAGACATCCTCAGAGGGGATCTAGGGGATCCCTCTGACTCATCAAAGTCAGTATCCCAAGTGACAGACTCGGGGAGTCTACATGCTTCCTCTTACAAGTCCTCTTCCTAGGAGGATCTCCCGAAACATCAGGAGAATCCTCGGAAGAGGGGGAAATTCCCAATGGGGAAACCTAAGGCGGAGGATCTCTGGGTCCTGTAGCAAGAGAAGTGGCAGAGATGTCAACAGGTACTATAGAGGGAGGAGCTACGGGAACAGACTGCTGACTGATACCAGTGGCCAGTACACTCTTCATCACCTCGAATGCTCCCCTCCCAGGCAGGTCCGAGAGAACCCGCCCAAGAGCTAGGAACTCCAGGGACCACCGAAGGGAAGTCTCCGAGGCAGATGTCGGAGCCGAGCTCACCAAGGCCGAGGCTCCAAGGGAAGAGCAGGTTCGGACAAGGGTCCGATGCCACTCACCCTCGGAGGAGACCATGGAAGCCCGACCACGAATCCCTCTAAGGAAGGTCTCAAGAGGAGATAAGAGTAGAGGCTGAAGGAACAGAAGGGGTATCCGTCCTCCAGCCGTAGCAGTAACCATTCGAAGACTCCAACTCCAAGCTCTGGGGTAGAGTTGAAGGAGGAACTGTAACGGGTGTGGACCAACAGTCGTCTGTTGAGACGGACTATGTAACATTTGGGCCAGTACCTGTGACTTAAGTAATCTACTGACCACTCTCTCTAGGTCATGATCTGACAATCTGGATGACCTTGAAGATCGGCTCCGATGGCTCCGTTCCGAAAGAAGAGGTGAAGCCGGAGCCGAAAGTATCGGCTCCAAGGAAGGAGACCTCGACCTCTTCCTGGAATGAGCCATCGGAACCGATACTATAGATCCTGTCGGAGCCGACTTCTCGGAGCCGACAGGAAGCCTCGATGTATCGGCTCCAGCCGGAGCCGATACAGCCACCAAAGTAACAGTGTCGGAGCCGATCGGAGCCGACACCGATGCCTGTGCCACATGGGTGTCGGAACCGATCGGAGCCGACACCGAAGTGGTCGATGCAGATTCGGCACCGATAGCCATCGGTGCCGAAGGCTTTGTTAAGCCAGAATCGGCTCCAGCCGGAGCCGATCTTGACTTGGAACGAGTCGGAGCCGAGGCCGCAGGCTTAGACACAGAAGCCTGGGCCTTGGAAGATTTAACTGATTTTGACGGAGCCGACTTAGCCGGAGAGCCCTCCGGCTTAAGAAGGCCCCTAAGAATCAGTTTGTTGCGTCTTTCCTGCAGGACTCTCTGGCTGAAGGAATGACAAATAGCACAGGAGTCCTGCAGGTGAAGAGGCCCCAGGCAATACAGGCAAGAAGTGTGACCGTCTGTCAGAGACATCTTCTGACAGCACGAGTCACACTTCTTAAAACCTGAGACCCTCTCCTTTGACATGGTGCTTAAAACACACACACACACCAGTCAAAAAACTTAAATTAAAGAAAATACCAAAAGGTATTCCTAAAATAAACACACACACACGCTAACAGGAGGGATGGGATGGGTAAAGTTTGACTAAAAAAATATTAAAGGAGACGGGGATTTTCTGTCAGGAAATCTAAATAATTAACTTATAACTAATAATAAAGAGTTTTTTAACAAAAAGGGGCTTTAATATTAATAAAGTGAATCACTTACCAGGAGCTGGTAAAAGGAGGACCTCATAAGCGAAGCGGCAAACGAGATCTGGGTACTTACCGCCTTGCATCATGGGATATGGGGCTGCCTCGAGCTGGTAAAAGTGACTCTCGAGCTTAGCAAGTGCCGAGTCGGAGCCGAGGGATCGGCTCCGAACCCATCAAGCAAGAATGAAGGCGAGATTGACAACTTAACATTGTTTATTAACTGGATAAGTAAGCTGGTCCATGACCTTTTTCGTCACATCTTGGGCCAAAAGTTGCAAAGTAAGTATAGTGCTGAAATCCAGTACAGAGCAATATTACAAAGGCATATCATAAATAAATATCAAAAGCAACCTATGCCAGTGGCAAAGGGAGATATGTCCCGATTACAGCCCAGGCAGACAAAGTTCAATTATCAGTGCAAGTACTAGATGGTGTGGGCAGGAAGGAAGGACATATTCGTCCTGGGAGGATACATACTCTGGAGTCCATGTATGTGGGCGGATTTCCCTGGAAGAGACCAGGGAAACAACCAAGCCATACCTCCTGTGAGTGGGCAGGGACATTCTACCCAAAGGCTGTAGCTAGGTGGGAGAGAAAAATGAGGTAGAGTTTAAGAGAAAAATAAATTACTCGGATTGCTACCTTAATGATAACCCCTTCCACTTGACCCTCATCTTCAGTAATGGGGGGGGGGGTGGACTAATTAACAGACAGAACTAAAGATTGGCAAGAATGATGGTAAACAGCTGCAAAAATAAATATAAAAAAAAAATCAAAGTAACAAAAATATTAATTCAATTCAACTTTAAAAATGACCAGATGTGACATTCCTTCCAAGGTTGAGCAAGCACATCCCTGGAATGAGAGACACCATATGGCCCATTTTTCTCTCCTGCCAGGAAGGCCTTATCAGACCACTTCTTTTCCTAAAAGGAGACAGTCTGGCATTAGAGAGCAGGAATCATGCTGGTCTCCATGAGATTCTCACTCCATCCTATCTAAGCCCCTCCCAGTAGACAGCTTCCACACTCACAATGGCTACCTGCTTGAAGAGGGACACATCTACCTCCCCAGCTCAACAGTACGGTCCTGCACAGCCACTTCTACCAGCAACCATACACTTGCTACAGGAACCACTAATGCAGTAGGCCTAGCCACCTCCCTTCTGTCAGGTTGGGCAAACTGGCTTTGGCCACTCAAGCTCCTCCTCCCCACCCTACCTGTCCAGCATATGTGTTACTAATGAAAAATGGGTTATCTGAGTCACAGTCAGGGCTATGCCACAAGACCAGGGCATCATGCACTTGCTGAAGTTTTATCCAATACAGTTACGAGAAGCTATTAATGTGGACTCAAGGGGAGGAACATCACTGATGCCTCAGCAATTTTACAGGACAACTCTAATAAAGGTAACACTAATGGATTTTAGTTGGCGTTAGAAAAAGAAAAAGGTTCTGATGATGTAATACACAACATTTTAGGAAATAAATTAAACAGATTAAGTACTGGGGCTTTTGAACCCTTCCACGCAGAGTATAAACAGATTTGACAATGTTTTCCAAGAGCAATCTCCTATACATTTGTTGCATTAAGACACACATATAGGAACAGTAAAGTATTGCACCAATCTCAATGGGCCATTTACAGGCACAGCCTGGTTGTATTTTTTATCATTGTGGTTGCAGTCAGATAGTGGTACATATATAATGCAAATAACTGCAAAGCTAATATGCAGTACAGTACTTCTTATGAGATATATACACAACATAAAATTAAACAGTTGTATAATTTAGAACCAAATGCAAATCTATACAAAGTCAAAAAAAATTACGTACATTAATTTATAAGTTTGATGTAGTGAGGTAAATCTGGAGGAGAGTGAAACTGTTAGACAGTTGTAGATATACATAATGAGGTTCAGATGATGTGTCCTACTTGGGGCACTTGATTCTGCAGGGTTTTTTTTTTTTTTTTTTTGAGCAGTGGCCTGAAATCAGAATGGTAGGCAAAGTCTTTTACAGAGTTTGAAAAAGATTCCTAAAGTTTATGGGCCAGTCTGGGTGAAGCATGGTTGAGGAAATATAATTTGGTTAATGGTGCCAATAGGTTGCAACCTGGCTGGAAAGGGAGTTCTGAGGTTGTATGAGGAGGATTTTGTACAGAGTTTCTCAGAAAGAAGTGAAATGTATCTGGAGTTAGTTTTGTAGGGCAATGAGACAAGTCTTTGTTTGATTAGAAGTCATTTGGCTTTTCAGAGTGTCAGGCAGTGGTGTTTATGACAGAGGAGGTTAGTAATGAAAGGGTATATTTTACTGGAAATGGTTTCTAAGGTGGTTGTGTTCGTCTTGGCGGTTGTGGCTATTACTGGTAGTCTGTATTGCAGTCAAACAAGGAGGAGTCCATTGTCTATAGCATGTCTCAGTAGGGCTAAGTCAAAATTTGTCTGTCCCAGAATATAATAAAATTGATTTTTGTTAGATGTATGTGGTAGCAGAAGTCAAGAGTTTGAGCTTGTCATATTCCAAGATATTTGAAAGTGATAGTGGTTCTAACTGGGGCAGTTATTTAGGTCTGTAGGGGTCTTTGTTGCTTTGACTTACATGTTGTGTGTGCAGAAAAGCCATATTTTAGCCTTGCAGAGGTTTAGTACTAGTTTGTGTTGGAGAAGCCAATGACTGAGTGAGATGCAGTTAATAGGAATAAAGATTACAATTAAATATATGTACATAAGGTTAAGAACTTGGCAATATGGGAAAATTAATTCTGCAAAAAAATAAAAAATATAAATAACAGAAGGTGTGCGAGTGTATGTTTTGTTAAAAAACTGTGTTAGCCATCAAAAAGTCAAAAAGAACCTGGATGTTTTCATGTTTTTGTTTAGAGGTCATTTTCTTTTCAATTTAATCACAGCTTTGGAGAAAAAAAAATTATTAAACTTTTGATTTAAGGGCATATGATTCCCAAGGATTAAACCCAACAAAAATACATGCTTTGCATACAAAAATGGGTAAGGATGATAAACTAGGAATTTAAAACCTGATTATTAGTTAAGGAAAAAGGATAAAAGCTATATGGAATGGGGAAAAAATATTCAGCAAAATTATGTTGGAACTTTTTGAAAAAAAAAACAGATCCAAGGACAATGAAATAAATTAATAAAAGTAGCATTACATGAATGCAAAAGAAAATTGTGTGGAATACCATGCAGCTGTATGCATATAAACAGGTGCAAAAGGAAATATGCAATATAAAACTATGGTTGAAAGAATACATCTGAAAAAACATGAGTAAAATAAGAAACAACCATTATTCACTTGCTATATGACATCATGGGCATGGTGAAATAATGTATTGAAGTTTCCCTTATTTTATTACAGAGAATATATTACAAAACTTCAGTGTGTTTGCAATATGTAATACAGAACCAAGTACTAGGGAAATATAGGGTCAGCAAATTTAAGAACTGCAAAAATAGAACACTCTAGCTTTGTAGGCAAAGAGAGATAAAACCCTGATGATAACCCAGGTGACAAGTTCAGTTAGCAACTTGGGTATCTGTTGGAGCTGGTACAGAAGTAGGGAAAGTGACAAGCTTTAGCCTATTACCCCCCAACTAAAGAGAGGTGAACATACACCTGATGGACTGTCCATCTTATTACCTGGTATTAGATGGGCCTGACCCATCCCATAGTCGAAAATTATACACTGCCCCTAATGTGAATAACTTGGCTCATAACACAGAAAGTTGAGAGGACCCATGAATGGAATAAAGTATTTAGAAGCAGCCTCTGTCCATTAATAGTGCAGGGTGCAGTCCTGCAATAAAGGTTCTGTTCTCTATCCAGAATACAGACAGGGATGAAATTTGTTTTACAAATTTGACAAATCTGCTCCAGAGCTGTGGTACTGTCTGTGAGATATACCTGTCCCTACAAACTATTTTGCTGATAGTGCAGAAGAGAGTTAGATCCCTAGACAGGGTATTTTGACACAATCTAAATTGCTGATGTTAGTAAATCCATTAGTAATCAGTCGAAAGATGCCTTGTGTGCCAGACACAGGCTACCTCTTGGCAGTTTGTGGGATACCAAGTAACAGGGTTTTAAATCAGTCCATGTAGGACATCTTGTTTAGACTTTGTATCCTTTTAGTAAATTATCTCTGTGGGCATTCATATACTGAATGTGGCTACATAGATACATACGAAAGGGGGCATTATACTTAAAGATAGGCCTAATGAGGGTTGAGTAAAGGGGGACATTGACATCCCCTAGATCTAAACACAGTCTTTGTTTACAAGCTGTGCAATATAGAAAGACTCTTATGACAATGAACACATGTTGGTCAAAACTTAAGTCACTGTCCACAGAGGTTCCAAAATCCTGAACAAGTGGGTCAACTCTTTACGGACATATTCACAATGTAGCAGTTCCCCAGGGTAGATGACTTCCCAAAAGATACAATAATGCGCTTCTGGCATTTAATTTCAATTCATGATTCTGGGACATATCTTCCTATAAGATAGCCAAGTCATTTGGGAGTTCAGTGACTGCTCCTAGTTTGCAGACATCTGTAAACTTATCAGCCAGAGCCTTTTGGTACTGGCTTTTATTTCAGAGAAGTAAATGCCAAACAAGAGGTGTCCCAGCACAGAGTCCTGGTAACTGGTCTCTCCCCATTCTGATTTCCTGCAACCCACCTGTGAGCCAACTCACATGACACTGGTGCCATGTCAGTAGGCATTCAACAAGGCACTGCGCTAGGCTCTCTCCTATTCACTGTTTATGAACAAGCTCTAATGGGTCCCGCCATACCCAAATACCACCTTATATGCAGATGACAGTCATCACAGTGGCGCATACTTCCCAACAAGCTCATTGACATATTCTTCCTAAAGACATTGAATTAATTTGGAACTGGCTATCTAACAAACTTAACACTAAACACTACCAAAAAAAAAATACATGATAAAATCTGAAACACAACAAAAACTAAACTTGCCAACAACCCGATAATAAAGCAACAAATATACCTTGAAATACTACTGCATGAACAATTATCCTTCCAACCTCTTATCAAGAATTGGGTGAGCAGAGTATTAAATGAAATGAAAATACCATACAGACTTTCTAACTTCCTTACAACCAATGCAAGAAAGCAACTACCATATATGTATTATTCCCAAACATTCCTTCATTGATTTTCTTATACAAAAGCACCAAGTTCATCCAAAAGCTAGAAAATAAAATACTGGGATTTATAAATCTTTTTCCTTCCTATGAAATAAATTTTAGAACATGAGAGAGAAAAACACAATGGCTACCAGTTACAGCCACATTTCTTTTAAACTCTCAACTTTAAACTGACAAAAAATTATAATATTCCATTAAAATACAAAAAAAAAAAAGAAAAGCCAGACATATCCTTAAAACATTCAACTTTCATAGGCACTTGCCAGAAAAAGCATTTTTCTAAGACTGCACCTACATCATGACGCACTATTTTATAGAATATTCAAGAAATAAAAAATAACTTCTAAGATAAAAATGAAAAATATCCTCAAAAATTTAAGTAACTACACGTTTTAAGAATATGGAATGAACCTTCAACAGACCTTAAGCATTCCCCAAAATAACCTCTCTGAAACACTGTCACATTTTTCATTTTGTTTCCCAATGGATTGTTAAATCCTGTCCTGGGCATCCACAGCTCCTCTGTGCTGGTCCTGCGGTTTAGGCTGCTTGATTTTGCCTCCTGTAATCCATCCCGGGTGTTCCTTCCCTGCTTTAAAAGCAAAAGGAATACCTCCGGCCAACACCTGAAGACACCCTGAATTGGCCAGCTTGCCTGGTACTTAGAAAACTACTACTGAGAAGACCCCCCCCAACAAGATTGCATAAATGTATGTTGCTTAATACTATTAAATGTAGACGATGTACTATCTATATAGAGTTAGTCTGCCCTCCCATGTGCGTGTTCTAGCAGCCTACCGCAGACCGTTTGCCCTCTCCCCCTCCTGTTATCACTAACCTAGAATATATTTAAACCTAAGACAGGTCCAACTATCCCTGCTGTTTGCTATCTCTTTCTACCATTAGGTGGCAGCATCTACCAATACAAATCCTAGATATTCGTTATAATCCCAACAAGTTTTATTTTTTCACAAACAGTTGGATGCGAGTTAATATCCTTAGACTGTAAATATCTTCTCCCTGCTAAATCACCCTCTGTAAAGGCAGCCTTCATTTTCTGGCTAGAAATATTAGCTCATAGCTTCCAACTTAAGGTTGCCACCTGTCCCGTTGTCAGCGGGACACTCACGGGTTGAGCTGCCTCATCCCGTTGGCCATTGTGCAAAGTAGTGGGACTTGAAAAGTCCCACTTTTCAATCGCACTGAATTGCCGTGGAAAAGCCGCAATTACTTCCGGCTTTTCCACGGCAATTCAATGACGTCACTAACCCAGACCTGAAGGCAAAGCTGCTGCCTGTTAGGTTTGGGTGCTTTAATTCATGCAGCAATTGGTTGCAATTTATGAAATGGGTGGGGATTGGGGCAGGAAGAGCCCTACAAAGATCGTGGCTTTAGGAGCGCTTTGTTTTAAGCGCTTCTACAATTGCTAAAAAAATGACCGAGATTTTTTTTTTCTAATGAGTCAGCTATCCATCCGTTCGTCCAGCCAGCCTTCCATTCATCCAGCCAGCCATCCATTCATCAGGTCAGTCAGCCATCCATCCATCCAACCAGCCAGCCATCCATCCATTCATCCAGACAGACAGACAGCCATCCATCCAGACAGCCAGCCATCCATTCATCCAACCAGCCAGCCATTTATCCAACCAGCCAGCCATTTATCCAGCCAGCCAGCCATCCATTCATCCAACCAGCCAGCCAGCCAGCCATCCATTCATTCATCCAGCCAACCATCCATCCATCCATCCATCCATTCATTCATGCAGCCAGCCATCCATTCATGCAGCCAGCCACCCATTCATGCAGCCAGCCATCCATTCATGCAGCCATACAACCATCCATCCATTCATACAGCCAGCCATCCATGCAGCCATCCATCCAGTCATTCATCCTTCCAGCTGCTACTCCCACCAACCAGCTAGCTAGCCACTCCATCAGCCATCCGTCATAACCATAACAGCATCTCCTTCACCACTCCTGTGGTGATATCATGGTAGAGGGTGTGGCCAGTGTCATATTGGCCACACCCTCATGTCCCACTTTGGCCCGCTTAAAAGGTGGCAACCCTATTCCAACTACAGCCTTTAAACTGCTCTTTGCGGATACTTTTTCCTGCCATACTCACCTCTATTAAGCCCTCTCCTCTCCTGGGACTTTTCTTCCTACCAACTTTCCACCCCTTTAGTCTCTCCTACCTTCTACCCTTCTAGTCCAACCACCTTCCCTCCACCTATCCCCTCCCCCTTAGCTAGTTTCCTCCTGGAGTTTACTTCTATCTCCTATAGACTGTAGCACCATTTTTAAATCCTGTCCCGAGCGTCCGCAGCTCCTCTGTGCTGGTCCTGCAGTTCGGACTGCTTGATTTCTCCTCCCAGTAGGTCTTTTCAGTATATCTGTCAATCAATTGCAAGCCTCTAAGCAACTATTGTGCTAAACTCTGCATTTTTACTTGTAACTGTGTTTTAGGGTTATAGATGGCCCTATCACTCCAATGCAATATTTGTAACTGTTTTGTGAGGTTATTGTTGGCCTCGTGCTGACTGCTTCATTTATCTGTGACCTACATGTGTTTTTGACTTCTGCAAGCTGCTTTTTGGGATGAGTGGGGCTCTTTTCTACACTGACTAATGCTGCATTAATATAGTATGGGTACAAGGGGCCTGACTGAATACCGCTGGCTTGTCATGACCAGAAACCTGGTGTAATGACATCCTGTTAAAAGGATGCCAACCAAAGTGCATCGCTGAATGCCGGATTGCCTTTTAAGGTGGAATAATGATCCCACTTCAAGCCTTCCCCTTCAAATCCGGTTTAGCAGCCATTTTTCTTTCCATTTGTAACTATAAGGGCTCCGCACAGCTTCTACATGGTTTTGGGGACTGTTTTGCTCTATATACTGTACTGTTTGACTGCTTGCATTGTACTGTGTCATTTACCCTTTGCTTAGGTTAATTACTGGCGTAGCAGCTGTAAGCTGCTTATTGGGATGACTAGATCTCTTTTATGTATGTTGTCACCAGCTGCATTACTTTAGTCCAAGTATACAGGGCTCGACTGTTGCACATTGTTGGCCTAGGCTGCTCTCCCTATATCTTGTTAAAAGGACGCCAATGAACGTACATCGTTGAAGGCCTTTATTTCTCTCTTTAATGTGAATCAATGGTCCTACTAAGAGCCTTTAGCTTAATTACTGGCTTAACAGCAACTTTTCTTTTCATTTGCATCTATAAGGGCACCACATGGCTTTTATACTGTTCTTCTCAACATATGTCTACAAGGACTCCACACAGATTCTACACAGTTTTGAAAACTGTTCAGCACAAGTTATTGCACAGCATGAACATATTGTAGTTTACTGTGTTAGTCTGTTGAGCACTATATATTGCACTGTTTGAAGATTTTATAGTATTTACTTTATCATATACCCCTTGCTTTCTGCTGCTTATATTTGGCTCTACTGCTGTATAACCCTGTCCTCTCAAACGGACTAGGGTCACTGATAGCATGCTAAACTGCTGAATGAATGTTTTGTTTTATTTAATGGAGCCTATATTGCCCAACTTGTATTGTTCATAGCCTAATATCTACTGCTTTCTATTGTTAATCCCCTAAACCTAATCTTCCTCTACATACTTGCTCCAGCCTCATCTAACCATTGCCTCTCTCTACTACTGTGCTTTGTTACACCCTCCCTTCTTCTCTAAACATCCCGTACCTTCTACATTTCCCCTCTACATCTACAATATTAACTAACTCAGTGTCGTCTCCCTCTCCTCTACAGTAATCCATCCCGGGTTCTCCCTCCTGGCTTTAAACGCAAAAAGAATACCTCCAGCCATCACCTGAAGACACCCTGAATTGGTCAGCTTGCCTGGTACTTAGAAAACTATTACTGAGAAGACCCCCCAGCAAGATTGTGTAAATGTGTGTTGTTTAATACTAATTAAATGTAGACAATGTACTATCTATACAGTTAGTCTGTCCTCCCGTGTGCTCGTTCTAGCAGCCTACCACAGACTGTTTGCCCTCTCCCCCTCTTGTTATCACTAACCTAGAATATATTTAAATCTAAGACAGGTTCAACTATCCATGCTGTTTGCCATCTCCTTCTACCAGTAGGTGGCAGCATCTACCAATACAAATCCTAGATATTCTTTTCTAATCCCAACAAGTTTTATTTTTTCACAAACGGTTGTGAGTAAATATCCTTAGACTATAAATATCTTCTCCCCCCCGCTAAATCACCCTCTGTAAAGGCAGTCTTCATTTTCTGGTTGGAAATATTAGCTCATACCGTCCAACTACAGCCTTTAAACTGCTCTTTGCGGATACTTTTTCTGCCATACTCACCTCTATTGGTCTTTCCCACTCCATTTGCCCTACGGGCTCATTCCGCTCCTCTACCCTGCCCCAGTACTCCTAGATTTATTCCGATCTTACCCCACCCTCTCAACCTAATTACCAAATACCATATCCCCCCTCATTACTCCTCCCACCTATAGCCCTCCTTATCTACAATCTACCAAAACTCATGCCTGGCAGACCAAAATGGCTAAAGGATATTTCCTTTAACAACCTAGTCAAAGCTGGTGATATCCATCCTAACCCCTGGTCCTACATCCTTTATTAACACCCATCCCTTACCCTCTTCTTCCTATCTAAACATCCTAAAGATTTTTACAATTAATGCACAAAGTCTAAACAACAAAGTACACCAATTTCAAGCTTGGTTAAGCCATAACCAACCAGATATCTTAGCCATCTCCGAAACCTGTCTCAAGCCCTTTATTTCCGAATCTGAGATTCTGCCCCCAGGATTTCATTGTCTCAAAAATGACCGACTAAATAAAAAAGGTGGCGGCACTGCCCTAGTCTACTCCAACGTTCTTACCTTAATTCCCCTCCAAATTCCAATTCCTCAATTCCAGAACACTGAACTAACTGCAGGAATTCTAAAACTAAATAAACATAAAAATATCTGCATCATTTTATTACTACCCTCACAAAGACGTTTCCCAATAATAACCCATAGATCTCACCTGGTAACAATATCTCTACACTCTAAAATATTCTCCTATGGGCCTCTACTAAAATTAACTATGAAACTTGCATCTTTGGTTATGTGAATATTGACTGGAATAAAATCAATTGTCCCTCTCTCTCCCTATCCATTAAACTCTATAACTTCACTCAAATAATCCTCTTCATCAGTCGACCTAACAAAATAAACCCTTCCGGATCCACTACAGATTGGATCCTAGTCTCAGATCCAAATAAAATAACCAATTCTGACACAATTCCGGATACCTTTAGCAACCACCTCCCAGCCTTCTTGCATCACTCAACTAGCTCCTCCCCACACCAGCATGAAATCATTCAAACATGTAACCTCAGTAGCTTCAACCCAACTACTTTCTCAAATACTTTCAAACAAATGAATTGGCAAATTCTAAACATCCTTCCTCTTGACAAGGTTATAGAATACTTCAACTCTGTCTTCCTTGATACTTTAAACTCACTAGCCCCACTAAGAAACAAAAGGATAAAAACTAAAACTGATCCTTGGCTATCCAAACAGACAAAACAGATTTTGCACCACAGAGACAAACTATGGAAGCTTTACCAAAACAGTAAACTAGCCAATACCTTGCTCCAATATAAACAGCTCCGCAACCGTGCAAAACAAGTAATCAAAGACAAAAAAATCCTACTATATCAAACTCCACTCCAACAACAACAAAAACCCCAAGCAATTCTGGAACTCAAACTCACTCCAGACTCCAAGAATAATCCCTGTCCTGACCCAAGCAAATCTGACCTCGAACTAGGCTCTGAATTTAACTCATTTTTCATAGAAGCTATTACTACCCTCACAAAGACATTTCCCAATAATAATCCAACTGCTCTACACACTCCCCCTTCTAACTCACCTCATCTGCTTGAACTCAAACTCATCTCCACTAACTTTATAAAAAAACTTTTGTCCAAACTTAAACTTTGCTCTAACATTCCCGACAATATTCCCTCTTCCTTCCTAAAATGTGCCGCTAATGGTATTGCTCTCCCAATCAGCATCATTATCAACAGAGCCATAAAAGAATCATACATCCCCAAACTCTGGTGCTCATCTTATATTCTTCCTCTTCATAAAGGAGGCAAAAATACCAGCATCTCAAACTTTCACCCCTTTGCTTTGCTCTCACCAATCTCCAAAATCCTACAAAAAATGCATCCACCTCCAACTTATGCCTTTCCTGAAGTCCTTCTACGTGGCACACCTCATCATAAAATGGTTCTCATCCAGGAAAAAAGAAGTCATTGTTCCCCTCTACTCATCACTCATTAGACCCATTATAGAGTACAACGCCCCTTTTGGAATGTACATCACAAGACATCTGCAGCAGCTGGAAAGGCCACAAAAGTACCTCACAAAGAGGATTACTGGCCTCAAACAAATGCCCTACACTGACCGCCTCAAAAAACTCCAGCTTTACTCCATAGCATATCACCTACTCTACTTCAAGGTGATCTCTGCCTAACATATAAAGCTATGTCAAACCCAGAGCTGTTGGACATGCTACACCTAAAGAAATCCCAATCCCTCCGAGCTACATGCTCTAGGGACCTAAACCTTGTCACCACAATAAACAGGACACGCTGGAGGGATAGATTCCTGTCCCAAAGACTTTCTATACTCTGGAACAAGCTACCCATCTATGTTAAGCAAAGTTCTTCATTAGCACTCTTCAAGAAAAACCTTGATGAGTGGATGGGAAATAGGAAACACACTCCTGGGAAACACACTCCTGGGATCACTTCTGTGTCTCTGCTAGACAGTGGCACAGGAAAATAACTTTCTTGGGTGGTGTAAGCCATGGAACCTTGCTGGCTAGGCTTACGTAGGTGCTTGGGCCAACAGTCTAGTACCTACCTATGAACAATTTTCTCACCCCTACCCAGCATGGCTTCCGCCCAGGCCATAGCACAAAAACCACTCTACTCTCTTTCCTAGAAACTGTCAATCAAGCCCAAGATTCAGGACACTTAGCTTCTACTGTTTTACTCGATCTGTCTAAAGCCTTTAATACTGTTTCCCACAAGCACCTTCTCTGTCATCTCTCAAACCTTAATCTCTCACATAATACTTTATCTAGGTTCTCTAGCTATCAGACAGATCACAGGCAGTCAAATGGAAGAACTCCATCTCTTCCTTCCTACCTACCCCAACTAGCGTACCACAGGGATCCATCCCTGAGCCAATGCTTTTTAACATCTTCATCAATAACTTTCACACTGATATTCCTGATGCTAAAATCATTCAATATGTAGAGGATTCAACCTTAGTCTGCTCTGCCTCAAACCTCTCTGAATTGCTGACTAAAACCCAAACTACCTTCTCAACTGAAAACTGGATGCGCCAAAATCACCTCCCTCTCAATGCAAATAAATCAAAGATTCTACTATTCCCTCCCACAAAGACTCTCTCCTATGATAAAAACAACTTCAAAGTCTATAGTCAAACCAACTCATCTATAGAAGTGGTCCCCTCTGCCAAACTACTTGGCATTACTGTTGAACACCTCAAGTTTGTTAGCCATATTCAACAAAATATTAAGAAAACCCACCAAAATCTAGGTATGGTGTATAGGAATAATCGCTTTCTCTCCAACTCTACCAGGTAAACTCTGGCCTCGACCTTTTTTTCTTCTTTCCTTATTATATGGAGCCCCTCTCCTAACCAACCTGTCCTCCTCTATCACCTCTAAACTAGGAAACTGCTACAACAAAATCTCTAAATTTGCCTCTAACTCTAAAAATACCACCCATCACTGCCTAACCCTACAATCCCTGAATTGGCTTGAATTCTCAAACTACCTAGACTATCTCCAACTCACTACTGCACATAGACTCATATTTCACACAACAAAATGTCTCGCTCTAATATCCTTCCCCCTTATACACCCAATAGAGCTCTCAGATCTAAAAATCAGAACTTAATTACTATCCATAAACCTAAACATCCTGCTAGCCAACTTCTCCCTTCTCATAGAGCAAAAAATGGAATTCCCTTCCCTCCATGTTAAGAACCATACCAAACTCGGAAAACTTCAAAACCCAACTAATCAAACACCTGTCCACTACATGGAAATGTACCTGCTTTCATCCAACCTAATACAATGGGGTTCTCTCTCTGGTTTCCAAGCTCTACAACTCTCATAGTTATCTTCCTATGAGCCTAAGCTCTTAACAATTTCTATAGCTTCTCTCGCTCTAAGCTCTCAAGAACTCCTACAGCTACTCTCACATAGCCCCAACCTTGTAAATAACATTCTACTGCTAATGTGTGTATGTATAGTGTATTTACATTTTCTAAAAAGGTTTGTATAGAAACTGTTTCCACATCTAACACATACTGGTTTTCCTCAAATTAAACTGTATGATCCCTAACTTCAAGCTTAATAAATTTAACTATGCATGATATTGAATGTGTTTATGTGAAACTATTCTACACATCTTTCAGTTAACTCAATTGTATAATGCATATCGGAGCTGTGGGGGTGTGTGGGGGTTGTGAGGGGGTTGGGGTGTTGGGGTGTGTGTGTGGGGGTGGGGGTGTTGGGGTGTGGGTGTGTGTTGGGGGGG